>NC_092696.1:7135193-7430379 GCF_964275005.1 Diadema setosum | reverse complement strand
ACACACACACACAAGATGCATACATTGTAAGGTGTTCAACATGGGTCAGTAGCCAATGATTAATATAGTAACTGCAATTTTATTTTGTCTCTCATATCCTGAATTAACTTGATTCTTGTGGGATTTGGAGTGCAGTAGAGTGTACTCTTAGCCTCCCTCTTCTACTGCCTCCCACACAGACATATTCTAGAGAAGCAGTACATCTTGAGTTATGTTCGGTTGCCATGGCAACTACTTGAATCTAGCAGCGAATTGTATCTCCCTACTTTCTGCCTTATTTTCAGCCCCCGAGCTTAAAGGGAGATAGTCACAACACAGTGAGTTCACATGTGGTGCATGTGTTAAGAGAGCACTATGGGTGACTGTGGTACCGTATCCTATACAAAATTCGACTACAATGTATTTGACTATATTATTTGACTTGACAGGATGAATAAATTATTTTGATTTTCTCTTACTTAAACATGCAATGGTAACAATTTAAATGTTTCATTGGGCTCTCAAATTACAACTCATTTGCAAATTGCAACAATAAATTGAGGCAACTGTGACTTACTGTATAAACTTTTCAATTATGCATTTTTATTGTATTCCTCAATTATGCTGTGTAAATATTACAATATGAGAAGGTGCATTCAATCAATATAGATATTTTTCAGGTGGGGACATGTCAAATAATAATAAAAAAAAATAAGCAGAACGACTCTTCTTTATTTCTCAATAATTGGTGCAATAGTCTTTTTGAAGAGCTGTGTTGAGATGTTACAATGGTTGGATTATTTTTGAGAAATGGGTATGTAAATGATGCCCTGCTGAAATGTGAAGTACTTGTATGCAGAGTTGAGAAAAAAAAATTGTAAATGTTTGTTAAAGGCAATTATGATTGCACGTCTATCATTTACTGTGAAGGCACCTTATTCCACTCACGGATGATATAGCAAAGTCCAGTCGACTGTGAATATGATGGGTTGGTATGGTTGGTGTAATTATTACTATATCTTATCTATAATTTTATCCTAAGCTTTTAATGCAATTTGTTCTAGGTATGATTTATATGCTGATAAAGATATTTATATCATGGTTGCATTTGTATCATTTTTGTCATTGATCATCTAAAGCTTGTCAGTGCATCCTTTCTTCAAAGGTATCATATGGCCTGGCATAAATATAAATGACACACACACAGACACAGACACACAGACACACACACACACACACACACATATATATATACATATATATTGTGTATATATACATATATACATTTATATTTATACATATAATTATATATTGGGTTCACAAGAGTAGCAATCAAGGAAACTCTTTGTAAGGCATTGTTTTAAGGAATTTTCACCCTTAGGACTTTGTCATAGTTAAAATTCATTATTTAGGTCTTTCACAGAGTTTTCTTCATCCCTAGGCCTACTGTTGTGAACCAATGTCTTCTTCGACTCAGAGGAGAATCCTTTTTGCTGTCATTCATATATACACTGTACATTTAAAAATGATGGCAAACAAAGTTGGAAATACTATGCATCTGAATGTGCTAATAAAAAAAAAATTGTGTCAAATGACATTTTAAAGTGCATGATGTGTCACAAATGTCACAAATATGAATATGTGGGACTGAGCAGATTGCAGTACTGTGCCTTTCAGCTATGGGCATGGATGGTGTTATCTATAGTGGCATCATTTTGTCAAACCTCTCAAAGTGGTTTCTTCACACTGATTTGATAACCGAGACAATAGATAGGGTCAGTTAATTATCTGATACCATACCTGTTTGTTTTCAGTGTGAAGAATTCTCAAGTATTTTCCATTCAATGCCACAAATATATGACACTAAATTTGAACTTTGTTAGGAGAGTCCATCGAGTTGATTGACAGTCCCCCTAGTAACCGATTATCTCCACTATACACAAACAGGTAACCAGGAGGCTTGTAATGGTTGCTGAGTGGATGATAACAGACAGCCCACTTACAGAGAAGTCTTAGGGGCTGTGTATACATGGTCTGTAGTTAGTTAATCTGTAATTTGCCATTGTTGACACTTGACTGTTTTACCACTGTGTGTGTGTGCGTGCCGAAGAATGGGATTGTGACTTGCCCCCCCCCCCCCCCCCCACTAAATCCTCTGTACATCCTTTGTCGCACGTAGTACAATTTCTCACTTACCAGCCCTTTCTGCTGTTTTAATCATTGAGTCACTTATACTGCTTATCTGTAGTGACTCTTTAGTATGGAACCACCGCTCACTTGATTTAATTACATTGTATGTGTATTTTGAATGTCACCTAGGATATTAAAGGTCCTGTTTACCTTTGGGAACAGTGATTAAAATCTTTTTTTAAAGATATGACATTTATTGCATATATGTGTAAGTCTGTTGTACCACAAAACATCCCATCATATGAAATGTTTGCGATAAACCCTAAAATACAAGGAGATATCTATATTTTTTCTCAATAAACCGTAACTGTAGACGGTTTAGTGAGGAAACATTCTTATTATAACTATTGTTCACATTGTGTATATTTAACAATACTTAACATCAATTTTACCGTTTCAAATTTTTACAATGGTTGTTTCTATCCCTAACTCATACTTTAGAACTATTTTAGAGTACTAATGCTCGGTTTTTGTATCATCTGCTAATGGTAAATTATGCCTTTAATTCTTCTCAAGATTATATTTACAAGTGAAACTTGATTGCATATTGGTATAGTGGTTGCTAACTTTTTCTGACGTGTCAGTGACATTTGACAGCGAATATAGTGATGGGGCTTTCTGTGACATTACGCTCACTCAAAGCACACAAAAGGTTAATTAACATGGCCCCCCACTTCACTGTGCACCATACAAAGGACTACACAATGTGTCATCACTTTTGGCCCCACACTTTTTTAACCCGAAGTACGTAAGTGACACTAAACAGAAATAGATAGAGATCTTGAAGTTTGAGCGTGGTAAGGTTATGTTATAGACCATATTTTTTTTTTTTTGCTTGTCAGCTGAAGAAACCTGAAAGTGGATGGGGAAAGATGAGCTGAAGACCTTTTTGAAAACACTCCGCTGACCCTGCTATGTACTATACTTCATTGTCAGATGAATCTTTGATATTTCCCTTCCTTTTTGTACCTGTAGCTTTTGAGCATAATGTCATTCCACTTGATGACCCTGAATTTTGGAATGCACTCATATTAAAATTACATAAACCAGTCTCCTTCATTGTGCACCCTCAACACAAAGACGATGCAATCATTGCACACAAATGCACTCTCACCTAAGTGAAGTGGCTGAAGTGGCAAGCGATGTGTTCATTGTTTGACCTCACTCTGCACAAAAACTGCCAGTATGGGACAGTGCGTTTTAGTTTTTTTACCACAGCGCTGTAAAACATCTTCTTGTGTATGCTGGTTCTCAAATTAATGTAAGTCACTACGAGTTCAGTCACACAGATTAGGCAATTTCTGTATCATCTACGAGTATCATTCTCCCTGTTGAGACTTGTTCTTCTTTCTTTGCTTTGTTGATTTTTCGTCTCTTTGCCAAGAGTGTATTATTTACATTGACAAGAAAGCCATGCTTAACTAGACGCCTTTGTCTTGTTCCTGATTTTTCAAATATGATATCAGTCGACTGGCAATTTGTGAAAATGGAATCATTGCAAAAATATAAACATATTCAGTAATGATATATTCAGGAAATTTCTGCAAACAGGAAGAGTGATTTTCTGAGTATTTTGCAACATATTTATGGAATTTTTGCTACAGGGTAGCCCATGTGTGGCCTTCCTTTGACATTTCCACTTACTTAAAAATTTGAGCCACAGAACTCCTTGATACGTTGCTTATTCATTTTCCTTTTTATGTGAATATATGTGAAGAGGATGGAATGATGTGAATTATGAGTTGGTATTCTGTGTCTCTACAAAATCATATCAAAATCCTGCATTTTTATGTTTTTGTCTCTTATCTCATTATTTAACAAATCTTCACAGGAGATGGGAGTAGCAGCTTGCTTTCTTTAACAGAAGACTTGATCAGTGTAAGTTTCCATGCAGTTTTTTAAGAAACTAATTATTTACTTCTCAATGTTGTTTAAAATGCATACTACTGTGCCGTAGTCATGTAAGAAGCAACAAAAGAAAAGAAGGAAAAAAAGTGTGCACTTTTTTGTGGGATTATCAACACCTTATGTTTTGATCACTCTGATAAAAGAAACATGTACCATTAATTATACAATATTGAAGTAGTCAATAACCTGTGGTAACAAAACAAGTGAAAACAAAATTGGTTCTTGTGATAATAACATACTTTATTGTCATGGAAATAAGCTTTCGCGGTCCATAGTTCTATGCTGCATTTTATTAGGCAATAATGACAATATTTGGATTCAGTGAACTTACATTACAGTTCAAAAAAAAACAAAAAAACAGAGAGTACTCATGCAGAAGGGAGATGTGCTTTAACATTAGCAAATATCACCCTATTATTTTGAAGATCGTATGAAACTGCCGATCTACTACCGCTGATCTTGATCAGCAGCAGTTGCCATCTTAGGAATACAGAGGAAGACATTTGATATTAAGATATGTTACTGTACACAGTATAATCATGGTTTGCTACTATGCCTTCTTTTGCGTGTCTTCTATGTTTGTAGACGGTGAATCCAGCTCTGCAAGCATTGCATTCCACCACAGAACCCTTGGGTACATTCACACTGAGCGAGATCCTCGCAACAAGCACTGTAGCCTTCACAGAACAGTTACCCACATCATCAGTGCTTACTGATGAAATGAGCAGCAGTGTAAACATATCTCCGTCCTATCAACTAAAACCTGTTGCTTCCTCGACTGCTGTACGTGAAGCGCCCATCAATCCATCAACATGGAGCTTCCAAGAATTGCTGGAACCTAGTTCGGTAATACTTGCCACTTCAACCACCTCATATGAAACACCTTTGGCCCAATCGTGGAGCATTTATGAATTGCTGGAACCAAGTTCTGTATTACTTGCTACTTCAACTGTCTCATATGGACCACCGCTGGCCCCTTCATGGAGCATGTACGAATTGCTGGAACCAAGCTCTGTATTACTTGCTACTTCAACTGTTTCATATGGACCACCGCTGGCCCCTTCATGGAGCATGTACGAATTGCTGGAACCAAGTTCTGTATTACTTGCTACTTCAACCATCTCATATGGACCACAATTGGCCCCGTCATGGAGCATGTACGAGTTGCTGGAACCAAGTTCTTTATCACTTGATACTTCAACCATCTCACATGGACCACCGCTGGCCCCATCATGGAGCCTTTATGAATTGCTGGGACCTAGTTCGGTAATACTCTCCACTTCGACCATCTCATATAGAACTCCTTTGGCCCCGTCATGGAGCATGTATGAATTGCTGGAACCAAGTTCTTTGTCACTTGATACTTCAACCATCTCACATGGACCACCGCTGGTCCCATCATGGAGCCTTTATGAATTGCTGGAACCAAGTTCTGTATTACTTGCTACTTCAACCATCTCATATGGACCACAATTGGCCCCATCATGGAGCATGTATGAATTGCTGGAACCAAGTTCTGAGTTTAGTACTGCGTTCAGCACTGTAGATGTTACGATGCCAGGACAAGAGACCACTGTCTTTGAAACAGTCTCAAGTACACCTGACATTCCAGGTACTGTCTCCACTGCCTTGTTCAATGACATGGATCCCTCATCAAAAGTTATGGAATCTGAGTCATCACTGCTGTCACAATCCTATGATGAGTCTGTGATGGTTACAAGTACTGTCTTCCTTTCCAATGTGCAGTCACCATCAGCAAGTGAACAAAGATATTCCTCAGTGATACAGAGTGAAGAGTCCTTCTCTCCAAATTTGTCAGTATTCCCAACATCTCTATTCTTGAGGGAAACATCCACTGTCTATGCAAGTCAAACATCGAGTGTCAAGACGTCTCCTGGTATTTCCAGAGCAGAACTTTCTAGCATTTTTGAGTCTGTCAAATTTTCAACAGATGTCTTGACGATCACACAATTATCAGATGAGATGTTGCTTCCAGCATCACTTTTATCAGAACCTCACACACCAACATCTGCTGTTCCTCCTGTAATCTTACCGAGCACATTAATGGAAATCACACAAGTGGAAACATCCGTCATGTTTCAGACAGTGACTCTCACAAGTGTAACTGTAAGGATAGGCATGACATCAGGAGAGTTTGAGGTGAGCACAGTAAGTCCTGTCACCTCCTTAGAGTCATCAGTACCTCTCTGCACCTGTGTAAGTGCTCCACCCTCTCTCCCAGGAGGCCTGTGTTCAAGCCTTCGATGTGACCCTGTGGTGCCATCAACAGCAATGCAACCCAGCACTCCTTATGATTTTATCACTTCAACTTTGTTTGAAACATTGCCTCTGAGCAGTAATAGTATTCCCATTGAGGCAAGTCCTACAGTGATTCCTACACCTTCAACAGAGAATGGCATTGCCAGGGAAACTGAGTATTTAAGCAGCTACGTCACTTTAAGCAGTTTGTCTGCCCCTGATGTTTCAAGAATGGAAACCCCTGGTGCTGCAGTGACTGCAAGATTTTTTTCATCCACTGTCCAAGGAGATGACAGTGCCTTCATTAGACCTGTGTCTTCAAAAGTGCCAGAAACAACGACAATAAGTTCTTTAATGTTTGATACCATTTCTGCCACTATCCAAACAACTGAAGATTTGCGTGCATCAGCTTCAAATGAACTATTTGTCACAAGTAATCAACCAACTCCGAGAATGATCACCGCAACCACAGTACAACCCACGTCTGGAGTCCCACTAATAACCACAATGTTAAGAGGAGAAAGTGAAAGCATTGAATCTATGGTGACAGAACTCGAGATCTTAACAGAAATTTATACCACTGATATCTTGACAACAGTGTTCACCCTTTCTGAACCCATGCAAGTGTCCAGTGTTGAACCTGCATCTTCACTTCCAATAAATGTATTGATCTCACCCGCACCAACTTTAAGTTTGCCTGAAATGTCAACAGTGCTTAATTCTGATGTGTATGCAACTACAGCTCTGTTTTCACCCATAACCCAAGGTGAAGGCAGCAGTGTAGTCCTGTCACCTTCATCAGCTGAATATAAAACAGAGAGTGTTACGACATACATTTATCAAACAGTCCCTGTCACGTACCAGTCAGAAATGTCAACGGAAATGCCTGTCTATCCTTCGAGCATCGTTCCTACAATCATTTCAGTTTCTAGTGAGGAGTTACAAAACACAGTTGTTCCACTTACATCTCAATTTCCTACCAGCCTTGCAACATCAACAGATGGAAGTGTCAGTATATTCACACAGACGATGGAGCTATTCCCAAGTGAGACTTCTACTCTGATTCTGTACTCCACAGAAGAGTATTCCATAAGTGAAACCATGCAACTACCAAGTAGTGCTTTCACTTCTATCGCACGTCAGACAACTCTACATTTGCCGGAAATTTCAACAATCATATCTTCAGATGCCAGTGAGCCTGGAATAGTCCTTTTAACTGTAAGGGAAGATCTTGTCAGCAGTCTTGATGTAACAGTCGAGTCTGACAAATATCAGACTATAACCGCCAGCTCATTCTTCCCTCAAACAATCTCTTCCATTGTCGGGCCATGGTTTTCTGGAGAGGTGTCCATGTTTCCACCAAGTATTTTTCCTGTATTTCCAATAGTTTTGACAGAAGAATTCATGATCACAGATACCTTTACTCTGCTGACTAATCCAGGACCAGTCACCCCTTCATTAACAGATGGATTTATTGGAACCAAATCAACAGACCTTCTTCCAAGTGATGTGTCTGTAGTTACTGAGGTGTTGACAGAAATATACATCATTACTGAGACAGTGCACTTGACCAGCGGTGAGTACACTCCTGTGATGAGAAGCAGCACATCCATGCCTGGCACATCCTTCCTCCATTCTGACATGTTAAGATCTACTGATGATGCCATTGTGTCTTCAACGTTTCTCCCATCACTAACTGCAAGTGCATACACTCTTGGTAGTCCACCTGGCTTTTCTGATGTATATGACACACTGACTCTGAGCACATATGTCACTGAAACTATCCTTGACACTTACGAACTACTGCCCTCGCAGACATTGCCGATGGTGCCATTTTCTGATAGCCCTGCTGCATCTGCATTTACTACCAAAGAATACACAGTGACTCAGTCAGGTCTTCCATCAAGTGACTTGTACCTCAGCAATCCTGCAAGTAGTCAAGTATATCTAACTCCAACTGCATACATAACAGATGTTTTCACGCTGAGCCCATGGACTGTTTTTGCTTCATCGTTGCCATCCTCTTTTCCAGAAGATACGGGAAGTACTGTTCTCGTGTCTCTCTCATCTTTCCTGTATGAAACAGTGATATCAAGCATATTTTTGGATGAAACGGCCAGTGTCACATACCAACCTCCAAAATCCCAGCAATCGACTCCTGACATGTTGCCACCTGTTACAACAGATGCAAGATCCTTTTCAACTGTGATGTTGCCTCTGCCTTCGTCTGAAAGAATGACAGTATTTGAAACTCTTACTCAGACACACACTTCTTATCCACCAGTCACATACTACACTCAGTCACTGCCCTTGAGTTCTCAAGAGGAATCTTTGAAGACCCCTTCTATTGTCACAACATCAGCAAAAGAAGGATACATTAGTGCCAGTCTGTCTAAGGAACTTGGAACTTCCACATCAGATGTGTTTGATATAATCACAACTGAGGTATATGAGTATGTGTCGACAGTTTACTATTCAAGTGATGTTGTAAGAGTTTCATCTGCATTTGGTCCATCAAGTGCAATGTTTGAGCCACCAGGATCATCTGTTTCACCCTCAGACCGCCTTACTTCTGCAATGTTGTCGAGCGAAATTTTGTATCCATCAGAAAGTACACCACCTGCCTTTTCACCAATCATGACACCGGTGCTTGACTCAACACTTCTGCTTCCTAGAAGTGATGAGTTCAGCTTCCAGACCACCACAATCACAGAGACACTCTTTGACAGCTCTGTAGTCACTCCACCATTACCCGACACCAGCACTATGCCCACAAGCCTTGCTATCAGCATGCCACTGCTTTCTTCTGGAGATATTGGGTCGATGAGACCCTCGACAATGTTTGTTGATTCTGCCATTCTTAGTAACATTTTTGATTCTACAGTTAGTGCTGTTGAATCCAGTCTTTACAGCAATGCAACATATACCAGCTCTGTGTTTGCCACTGTTGTGCTATCCCAGGGATCGACCACCTCATTTACAAGCTCTGAAGTTTATCCCATCATTCTTAGTACCCAAGATGCCTTACTCCCATCAGCTCTGCAACCTACTCCACTGGTAATGACAACTCAACCTTTACCCACATATTCAGACGTGACTGTGGTGGAACCTTCAACAATCTCGCTGTACTCCATAATAGATATCTTGAGTTCTTCCAACATACCGAGATCCTCAGTGTCACAATCAGGACTGTACACTTCAGACTCACTTGCAAGTGGGTCAGGTGTATCATCAACCGTACCTGAGTCCACCAACATTCTGTACCAATCTTCACTTGAGACCATATTGAACACCCTTGTCACAGACAGCTCACAGCTGTTACCATTGAGTACTTCAGGTGTGTTGTCTTCAATAGTGCCAGAGCCTTCATTGACCTTCACTGTCACAATGGCAATGTCAGAAGGTGTGCTGAGCTCAGCTGTAATTCCCACACAACTCATGATGTCATCAGAGGTTTCATATGTCTCAAGAGTGCAACAGTCTGTTTATAACACAGAGGCCATCACATCAACACAACTGACCTTTGATTCAGTGAGTAGACTGGAAAGTACTGTTTCATCAACCATACTTGATAGAACTGCAACACCTTATTCAAAGATGGTTGATTCTACCGCTGTGAGTCCTTCTCTGGAACTGATGTCACCAGAGAGTACCATCCAGGGACCCACCAGTTTTGTTACCAAGGATCTTGAAACAGAAATCTTTCCTTCTGTATCACTGCCAATAATGCCGACATTGGTGTCCCTGCCTAGATCGGAAGAGTCACTTGTAACGAGTGAATCACCGGTGATGCCTACTAGCTCCACCGTAGCATCAAACTTGGTGTCAACCACAGAGTTTGCAAGTGACCTTTTGTCGGAGTCTACTGCCATTTTGATTTTGCCTTCATCCCCTTCCCTGAGAACTGAGACTCTTGTGAGCCCTGTAGTAACGGATATGCCCATTTTGTTGACAAGTATTGCTTACACACCATCATCAGGAACACCTCCCTTAATGTCTTTGCCAGTTTCTAGTTCCATGCCTCCCTCAGACTCCCTAGGACAGCCAGAGAGTTCAGCTACTGGTCTGATACCTGAGCCGTCTTCATTGGAGGTGTCTGTGGACCAAACTTTTACTCCATCTCTGCTTGACAGTCTCTCTCAGCAATTACAACAAACATCCGGAATCTTGCCCCCAACTCTTTCACCACCCAGTACAGAACTCCCCCCACTAACATCATCCTTTGCTGCAGTCACGGCAAGTACTCTCCCAACACTTCCACCTGTTACCACGGCAACGGCAGAGCCCATCGATGTGCCACTTGAATTCCAATTGATCATGAACATTAATGTGGATGTCTCTGAAGATGTTAGTGACCCAGTGTTTTTACAAACCATCTCCAATGGCCTTGAGGTACTGTTCATTGACGGTCTGGAGAACACAGCAAACAGAAAGAGGAGAGAAATTCAGCCTTTCTCTGAAAAGATCAGAGGTAACCTTGAGTGGATTTTCAGAGGAAAGGAAAATATGAACCTCTGGTCGATGAAGTCAGAAAAGACATATGTCTTCAAGAGGGATGGAGAAACCATGAGTCATGAACGTCAGAGGAGAGATGCACTGGATCCATCTGAGGAGTATGAAGTGCCTGTAAGTGCTTCTCCTGTTTTGGTGTCAAATTTTTCACAAAAGCAAAACTAAACAAGACACACTCACTCACACACACACACACACACACACACAACCCACATAGATATTGCAATATGCAGGGAGTTATCTTTCCTGCACTAAAAGAGCAAAGCAGAAGGATCATTTTATAGAGTGCTGCATAACACACACAAAAAAGGCATGGAATATTCATAGTAAAAAGTTATTTCAAAAAGATCAATCATAAATAAAATATCATTAGCTTTTTAATATGCAACTCAACAAAAATGCAATTGCGGCTGCACTTTATACTGGCATATACAATACCTGCTGTCATTTCCATATTGCTCCTGCTAACTCTACTTCTATATATACATATATACACACACACATATATATATATATATATATATATATATATATATATATATATATATATATATACACACACACACACATATATATATATATATATATATATATATATATAAGATGTATATATTACCATTAGAGAATATCATAAACATCAATGTCCTCAACAGTTTTGTAGCAGTTCTTGTATTACTGGATTGACTACAGATATGTCTATCACATTTTTATCAAGAATCACACATTTCTGTTAAGATAGCATTTAATACTTGATGTCCAGGTAATATACGCGAGTGCTCCTTGGTAGTACATGTATAACACAATGTTTATGACTATGATTCTTGTAAATAGCTTATTTTAGGGTTTTGCTAGGTTTGTTGTTTATTTCGTTTAATCTGAATTGCATCCTGCATTTCATTGTTACTGTTCATCATGGCTCCTTAAGATACTGAATTCCACGAGGCCTTTGAGCGATGACATGGCAGTTGTCATAGTTTTCTACGTCCTGGAGAACGAAGCCCTCGTCGCTGCGACAGAGGCCGACGCGGTGTATGACACTCTCACTATTGGAGCCATGAGTGCAGAACTTGGCTATGAAGTGAGTACAAACAGACATCTTGAGTTCCATCTTGAGTATTTTTGTTACCAGTCAATTCCCAGCAGCAACATCAAAGTGGCATTCTAGATGATTTTATAATTTCACATCATGTAGTACATAAATCGATGGTGCCATGCATAGATTTGTGGATATCATTGTGGTCCTAAAGCAGATTTAAACCAATACTCTGAAAGCCCCAAGAAGTATTATACTGAAGATGAATTATGACATATAATGTATGTGGCTCACATATTCCAGTAATTTAGCAATTTAATTACATTACAATATTACTTTGCTCAACAACTTCACTTGCATAAAATTTATGCAAAATTATTGCTTTCTTTTGTTCTTCTTCCAAGAGCACCTAAGCATGCATTCATCGTTGTTTGTAATATTTTTTTGAAAACATCTTTATCCCTCATCCCAATCACTTTAATTTGTGAAACTCTGTACCCAGTAAAACCAATTTATATATGTTTAAATGCTGAAGTCTGAAAAATCATCTGGAGTTTTTAAGTCTTTTTTTTTGTCCAGTGATTTTTAATATTTTATAAAGTAGGAAAAGCAAAGCTTCTTTGAATGCTGCTATTTCTCACAGACTATTCTTTCAGTAACAGGATTACCAAAAGCCTGTTAAACCCTTTGATTGATATGTGATCCTTAAATTGCCAACATACTTTCCAAGATTGATTCTCAAAGTGAAATTTGATGTGAATTGATTTACCTCATCATAGTATGCTGAAAATCTCAAGTGACAATTGATAATAAGTGGAAGCTGTAATCAAGAGGAGGTTGACATGCCTTTGTGACCCACAAAATGTAACAGATAATTATGCCTTTTCTTCCTCAGGTCTTGTAATCTGTTGAAGCACATTCATAGTAATTTTTAATGCCTTTTCCATTATTGTTTGATGTCCATTGCACTTTTAAAATCCTTGTTTTGCCCATGACACTGTTTTGCATAGAAATGGTAACTACAACACAGATATAGATTATGTGCATCCTCCTTTGTAATGGTAATGATAGGTGGCATTTTTATATCACCTTTTCCACTGAATACAAAGTAATATGAGATGTCATCCCTGGCCATCATTGGAGATAATATAATTATGTAGATTACTAGTCAGTAACAATAGGAGTCCAATACATACATAGGAATTTCAGAATAGGCAGGTCTTCAAATTTTGTTTTAAAAGTGATCCAGAGTTGGTGATGACTTTAGAGGAGGAGGGAGCCTATTCCATTATGAATTTGTTGATGTCATTGAAAGTCACAGTGCATTGTAAACACTGTGCTAAATTACTTTAATTCCTCTCATCATAATGTGATAAAGGATTGTATATGTGTATTATCACACCTTTCTTTGACGCCTAGGTAATTGGTAGACCCCGCCCAATGCTTTTGACTCCTCCACCAGCCAATGAATCCGACTGGCTTCAGCTCACTATGGTGGTCAGTGCCTCTGTCAATGAGTCTGACGTCGACTTTCAACGAGATCTGCGCAACAACCTCGAATTCCTCTACATCAGCGGAAGCGCGGAACTTGAAAATACATCGGGGAGGAGGAGGAGGAGGAGTGGGGTGGGATTTGGTTATGGGGATGCAGATGGAGGCTTGGAGGAAGCTGGAGATGGAGACTCAATCAGACACAGGAGAGCTGCCGACCCGAGCACAGAGCATGAAGTTGCTGTGAGTTATTTTAACCCGTTGATGACAAGTCCCGAGTATACTCTGGCAGGTGTCTATGGGAGATGGGTGTTGCAGCAAAATCAGTCAGTCCTCAGTGGGTTAAACTGCTGTGATATTCCTAATATTGTGTGTGTGTGTGTGTGTGTTTGTATGTGTGTGTATGTGTGTCCATGAATCTGTTTTGTCAGGCAAGCGTGTCTGTGTGCCAGTGAGTGTTTACAATCATTCTACAGTCTATGCTTCAGTGTAAGGCAACATATAATTTGGCTCTACGCAGTTTATTTTGGACATTTATTAATTATCCATTTATAAGAGAAAACTACATCAAAAATTTCAAAGAGTTTCATCACAAAGCTAGTTCAATATTTGTGATTATAGCAGCCAAGAAACAAAGAAAATGCTATAAGAAAACACGTCATATCTTTAATTATAACTTCAAGAATGTGTTTTGCTTGTATGCTACAAGAGAGGTATCACTGGAAAGGATTATCTAATTGCTCTACCTGCTGATGAAATTACAAGTACTTTAACCTGTTGAGGATGAACTGATTTTGCTACAACACGCATTTCCCACAGACACCTGCCCGAGTATACTCGGGACTTGCCCTGAACGGGATAAAATGTTTTAACACGGCACCTTATATTTTTGTGATGAAACCCTTCACTTGTATTTCCTTATTCAACACTGCACACTGGCACTGGTCCGACAGTCCCTGACCAGTAAAAATCACTATCGGACCAGTAAAAAATGGAATAAGTGGGTACCTACTGGTCTGACAGAAAGGACGAACCAGTAGAAAAAAAGGCGGTTATGAGTGAGCAGCCCTACCTTATTGCCAAATGGCCATCATTAGGATAGGGTGGAATATAATGGAGATAAAGGAGCATATCAGCCCAGCAAACTTTCAACCAATCTACCTTTATTTACTATATTGTTCAGTTGTTATACTAACATCAATCGTAATTGACTTTAGTTTGAGCATCATATATGACATGCGAAAATAAAGAATGTAGTGATATTTGCGACAAACCTTTGTGACCTTTGTGAAGTAGCAATCAAGTTCTTGTTTTGACATTTACATCGTCAACTTTGGAATTCTATGCATGAAAGTTCTTATGAATGTTTATCTCTGTATGTATTTGGTACTCACTTTATTATTATAATTCATTTCATGTAACTTTGATATGTCCTAAACTGTGTGCTAGCAGATACAGACATATGATGTTGAGTCATTAATTCTTGAATGTTGCATGCCATACACTTGTCATGGTACTTGGAACATTGGGAGTCAGAATATTTCAACAAATTGGCCGTGAAAGATGTTATATTCTCATGTAACTACAAATTGTGTACATGGAATGTAGTAGACTGTTTTCTACTTGAATTGATGGTCATGAGATATTATAATCTGAATAATTTCCTTTGAGGTGTATATAAAATCTGTTGAAAATTCATATGTCAAGAATTCAACATGTGTTTCCAATTACCCGTAATGATTTCTGGTTTTTTTCTTTCCTCTTCTCATGGTCCCACTTATTGCTTCTCTCGTCTTGTGGTCCCATAGTTACAAATGGTGACTCGTGATGAGGCAGATGATGTCAATGCTGTGTTCTACGTTGTTATCGAGAGTGTTGTAGTGCCTGGAGAGACTGCATTAGCTCCTTACAAAGTCTTCAGTCTGGTGGAATTAGAGGAGGTGCTTGGATATGCGGTAGGTTTACCTCATCTCCTTTGTAACTTAAGCTTCTCTAAATGGGGCCCTGCTTGGTTCTCTGAAAGGTCGATAGGGCTGTCAGATTTCGGTAGGGAATGGTTTAAGTTTGTCAGTTGTGAACCCTAGCTATCACACATTCTTTGTGATCCTCCTTCTGAGTTGGAATGTCTGTTTATCAAAAAAAAAAACATAAGTACTTAAATGTTTTCTATCAATTTGTGTATCTAGATCTATCTGCCTGATTATTCATCCGTTTATACATTTGCACAATTACAATCTAATAATTTTTGTTATTAATTTTCTAATTATCCATTTTGTTTGTTTATCTCTTCCTTCTTATCTATCGACAATCTATGCATGTATGTATTTATATATTGTATGTATGCATGTATGTATTTATATATCGTATGTATGCATGTATGTATATATGTGTATATGTATGTATGTATATGTATTTATCTTTTTCTAATTCTCTCAGTCGATAATTCTGTAATTTTTCTGACATTGTGGTTATTCATTCATCTTTGTATTTGTTTCTCTCTCCTTTAGTCCCTGTCTTAATGTCTGTTGATCTATAAATCTATCTATCTATCTATTTATCTGTCTGACAATCTAATCCATTATTTTTTCAAATATCTGTCTATCTAAACATCTATTTACATATTTACAAACTTTGTATATGATTAACTATCAATTTATTGATCTATCAATCTCTTCCATTATTTTTCCTAAAATCTGTGTGATTATATTTTATCCATCAATCGATGTTGATTTTCTATGTGTCTATCATATTCAGCCTGTAGAATATCAGGTTTCTTTCTGCTGTATGTTCCATTTAACATTCTCATATACATATTCTCATATGTAGTACCTCCCTGTATTTTACTTATACTGAAACAATTATCTTTCTTTTTTGATGTCGCTAAAATATAGGTGCATTTTCGACAAACATCTATGTTTGTATGTGCGTTTGGAAATAAACACCTCACCCCAGACTGTATTTATCAAGCTGTATATATTTTTTTTTTCAGGTTAAAAATGGTAATCTCTATCTGTAATTAGCATATTTATAACTGTGTTACAGACAGTTCATCAATACCAGGTATGTAACAAACTCCATTGTGTTCAGTTTGTTTCATGTTTGTACGTGCGAAAGGAAATAAATGTGAAATTAAATGTGAATCTTGCTCCACTGTGCAGGTGTTGGAACCGGGTGTGACTCTCTACCTCACCCCAGCTGATACCAGTCTGGATTGGTGGTGGTATTTCCTCATCGTGGTCCTGTCCCTCTTCCTTCTTATCATTCTCCTCCTCTGCTTCTACCAGTTCATCTGGAAGGGTTGGAAGGCAAAAGACACACCCATCAAGCCAGTGGTAAGACACACTTACTCCCTCTTCCGTTCATTGTCAGGGATACTGAAATGTAAAAAAAAAAAAACTTTTTTATATCTGCATAGATGAACTTCCCATATTGTAGCAAATCATTGACGAACTTAAGTTATGTGTGATGATATATCGCAGGGCCCGTCATTAGCAATGGCCTGAATTCTATTTCAGGCCACCAAAATTTGGAAAAAAGGCTGTCCTGTGGTGACCTAGCTGATTGAGCAATTGAATATCAAAATGGATTGCTATATTTTCTTTTATTTTGGGGCACAACATTTTTTTTTTTTGGGGGGGGGGGGAGGGGGCACCAAAATTTCAGATTTAAAGATTTCAGGCCACCGGAGAGAGAGAGAAAAAAATTACTGCCCAGTACTGGTGTAAAGTTTTATGATATAGGCCTATAGTGTATAAATTATTCAATTCAATTCAAATTTTATTTCATTCTTTGACGAGAACATAGACATTAATTTTCACTGTCCTTGTTGAGAGAGAATAAGATTTTATATGCAAAACAGAGCAATTTGAGAAGAGTATACAATAATTGTGGATTTTTATAGTGATTATAATTATATTGTCATGAAAACTGAAGGGACAAGAATGAAATAGTAAATGTGCAAACTATTTGCCATGAGAAGAGCTAGGATGTGAAAGATTATATACCAGCTTGCAGATTAATGAACAAAGTACAGGAAGGATCATTAATTTGTCTCCACAGTAAGGAACTTGTTGATATCAAGTGATCATATAATATCTGGGATGCTGGGGATATATCTCACTGCGGAATCAATCAGGGAAACAATATTTCTCCATCATCATCAGGGCATTGACAGCTGCTAAGCTGCAGCAGCTGTATACTGGCTGTGTGAAAGATTGAATGCGATGGTCTGCAGTAAACATAAACTTCATTAGTGTGGTAGAGATGATGAGTGAACATGGGTGGGACGTCATAGTGGCTAATGAAGTGCTGAAGGAGTGAATGATTACATTAACTCTTCCAGCGCCATCGATGGTATGTTCATGTACAGTTTGAAGAACACTCTGTAGACTGGTAGTCCTTTGGAGAGTTAAGGACTCCACCTGTTGTTGTTGTTGTTGTGTAGGAGAAAAAGGTGGATCGCTCCACTTCCATCGAACTTGGAGTGCTAAAAGTGGACATCCAGCCAAAGGCGACTACAGCCCTCGTTATGAAGGAGACTACTTTGAATGGTAAAAAGGCGTCGTCACGGCAACCAAAGGAAGCTGACAGTGCATTCAGGGAGGTGGAGGACAAGGAAAGGTGTGTTCAGCTCCTCTATTAGAGGATGATGCATATTTGTTATATATATATATATATATATATATATATATATATATATTTTTTTTTTTTTTTTTTTTTTTTTTTATTTAAACATAAAACATAGTTTCCATATGTGACCTTGCATCACAAAAGCACCCCCAAAGTCGCCAGACATGGATTTTTACTTGAGGGCAGATTTTGATAGAGTAGATAGACTCCAAGCTTTACGATGATGTATAACTCGACATTACATGGACTTTAGTAACCTATCGTTAGTAGTGCAAAGAGAGTACACACTCTGGAAAAGTGTTTACTGAGAAAAGAGGCCAAGAAGTTTAGAATGTATTCAAGTGCTTCATCTTACCCACCTGCTCTCTGCGTAATGAATGGAACCAAATATATGATGTATATTGCGACCCAAATCATGCAACAACAAAAAAAATGCATTTTTTTTTTCACTGCAAAGATTTCAAAATTTGGGTCAAGATCAAGATCACCCCTCCCCTCAAAAAAAAAAAGTGTTAATTTAAGATCAATTGTTAAGTGAGCATTGTGCATACCTTCTGGCTGTCCGAGACAGCAATTACTACCAAAATACACACAGAAGAGGAATGTTAGTATTAAAGCTGGTCTATTCAGGCACTGTGTCAACTTGAGAAGTGTTTTGTGAAAAGGGAAAACTGAGAAGAGAACATTTGTACAGGAAAATCAATTCACACGTTTCAATCACAGCTGTTGCTGGGAGATTGCTGCTGTTCAAAATGCACACCCTCTATGATTACTTGGAAATTGAACTTCTTACAGTTTTATTAAACTGTTGTGGACCAGTCCTAAATATACTCGGGGAAATGTCTACGGAAAATGTGCGTTGTGGCAAAATCAGTCCGTCCTCAGTGGGTTAAAAGCTCTTGCCATAGATATGTTTGTACAAAAGGGCTGCTATTTCTGGGTGTGAAATGCAATGCAGCCGCAGAATGCAAGACCAATAATTTTAGGCACCATTACCTGCCATTTTACTTTTAACTGTTGCTTTCTATGTATACTGAAACCTCACACTGACTGTCATGCGGTGATTACTCTGAACATTGAATTGATTATATGATCGATGCACGGCAGTGGTAGATTTATTGTGAAAGTGGAAATTTTTACCTGAGTAACTTTTTGTGCTTTGCAGGGTAAGAGGTATTTTGTAATTTTTTTTTTTCACAGGATCAATTGAAATATAGAAAAACATGAAAAACAAGCTCAATATTATTGTGCTTTTATTTCTGTGCCAGTTTCATGTTGTGCAAAATGAGCAAACACTTCCACTTTCATAGTAGGTACTCTATAAGTGTTTTATCTTATTTTGACATCTTATAGAGAAATGTACCTACAAAAGTTGGAGTGTGATGTGGTCTCAGCTTTCTTGTAGTGTTCACTCCATGTTCATTTCATTGTTCATTGTTCATTTCATTTTGTCCGTGTCAGACCCATCTCCCGATCCACAAGCAGCGCCAAGAGGAGATCAAAGAAGGGGCAAAAATTGAAGGATGAACACGTCAAGCGAGGCTACTTCAGTGAAGAGGTAAGGCTACCCCTCTCCATCCTGTCATCCTGGTTTGATCTGACCCTTTGCAGGCCACCGAAGTACAGTATGTCCCCCCCCCCCCAAAAAAAAAAAAGTAAATGAATAAACACATAAAAGAAAATAAAACAATTGGTTTTCTGCATTGATAACTCTCAATATGATTAAACTGTTTGAATGCCATTTCAAGGTACAAAATTATAACATTGTACCTATATTTTGCAGGAAACCCCATTCAATTTTGTTAAGGGGTCACAGAGAATGTGGATCATCATAAAGCACATCATTGGTCTGTTTCTTTCAAGTTTAGCACTTGGATGCTCTCGGAACTGCATTTTCAATGTGTGAACACAATGGACAGAACTTGGAGAGAATAGTTTCCTGACATGCTCTACAAAGTTCCTCATTTCTTTTTGACCATTGAACCAATTCAGATGGGTTTCCTGTTAGGTGTGGGTGATAAGTTATAGTTTCATACCCTGAAATTCTAGTTGGATTGATTCACTGTATTTAAAGTTATCGTTGCAGAGAGTCCCATTGTATTTTTTTTTCTTTGGGGGGGGGGGGACATACAGTAGATGACCATTAAGGACCCAGTAATGTAGGGAAATATGGGTGGCCCGATTGAATCGCCCTTCATTCGCTGCCCCCTGGGTACCATGCGAAAAACCACACATAACACCCACCAGCCACATGTCAGCAAATATGTGCAGCAAACCACATCGGTTACAGTCGCCTCCAAGTGAGATTCTTTGGCTGTATGTGTACTTGCATAGGCCTATTGACCGATTCTGTGACGCGCTATGTGTATTTTTGGCATGGGCGCAGCCATAGTGGGTGTATCAGCCGACCCCCCCCCCCCCCTCCGCACTCCCCCACCCCTCTCCCTACATTAGCACGCGCGCAGAATGAAAAACTGCTTTAGCCAATAGGCGTCTCGTACTGAGTGCGCGAATGCTTGCTTAGTGCGCGAACCTTTGTTACAAGTGCGTGATAAACATGTTGCCCGGGGGTGGGGGAGAGCAGGGGGGGGGGGGGGGGGGGTCGGCTGATACACCCACTATGGCTGCGCCCTGTGCCGTAAAATGTCTGCTGCCCTCAACGAACCCGAATCGGTCAATAGATTCGTAATGAATTTCAATGCAATTCCTTTGGGGGAGTCTCATATATCCAAGTCGGGCCACCCTTCCCCCCATGATAATAAGTATGCTTGGCAGTGAAGGAATTAAATGAAAAGATGTGCCATGATTTTTTTTTCCATGCTAAAGCAATGGGATAGCAGCTGCTTGAAAACGATTGAAATATGTTTGAACTAGCATGTACAGATAAAGAGAATGGTGTATAGATTTATCAAGTGAACCTCACGCATTCTCAACTTTATTAGGGATATCTTGTTTCACCCAGTTAAGCACAGTTTGATCTGGCCGGCCCTTGTTGCTTGGGGCATGCATCCAAATGAACAATTCTTTTAAAGGAGTTTGTTTCTTTCCTTGGGAACTCTCCTTCAACACTGCTGAAGATTTTGATTCAAATCCTTTACTGCAAATATGCAGATATTTTGCAAATTAATCTTATGTATTTTTTTTTTTCAGTGTACAGCTGTTTGAATATTTTGGTAAATCACACAGACAGACACTCAGCTCAGTGTACATAAATCATGTTTGTCACCCAAATGTAATTAACCAACTGAAAGTAATTATTCTCTCTTGTGCAGTGGGATTGAATATGAGTAGATCTATGCAGT
Organism: Diadema setosum; assembly: GCF_964275005.1. Taxonomy (NCBI): domain Eukaryota; kingdom Metazoa; phylum Echinodermata; class Echinoidea; order Diadematoida; family Diadematidae; genus Diadema; species Diadema setosum. The sequence goes on along the minus strand of NC_092696.1, from coordinate 7,409,076 downwards.
ATTTGTGATACTTTGTGAGGATGAACTCCAAGCCAGCTGTTAGTATAGTGATAGATGAATGTTTAAAGATGCAGGCCAAGCTTTCTGTGAGATATTGCAGAAATCGACCTACAGCACTTGATGCATCTTGTTGTGTTAATATCAAAGAAACTCCTGTCTTCACAGGATGAGCAGCTGTTTAGTCATGTGGATGCCAATGCCGGGAGCAAACCAAAGACCAAAAAGCCTGCCAGCTTCCAGAACGCGGTTTACCCTCAGGCAGACAGGTTGCCGCCCCTCAAACAGCGCCCTCTTGTGGCGTACTCAGAGAGCGAGAGCGAAGTCAGCAGCGAACAACTGCGCATGATGAGAAAGGCAGGTGTTCCAAAGGTATGTCCGATTAAATGTATACGCCCTTTTTGTCATTCTATCCACTCATATTGAATGATATTTGATAGTTTGATAGCATACCTCTAACTAATGTAATGTCCAACTATGTATTTTGCGTGCTAAACGTTGTGTTCAATTTATGCTGCAGATGGTTCTAAATTCATCACAGATTTTCAAAGCTAAACTTGTATTTTTGTATCAATCGATGAAATTCTGAAGCTACGAAAAACATGTTTCTTGCAGCAATTGTTTTATAACCTCTCAGAACAAAAAGGAAACACCAAACCTCTTTCTGATGTGAAGAGAGTAATATGCATTTTATTTTGTGAAAATTAGTCCAATCATGACTAAGTAGCTTTTGTTTGGGTAAGGTCAATTTGAAAATGTGAGTGGAATAACAAAATTAATGGAAATCTTGTGTAATTGATGAAGAGCAATGATCGGAAAATTTATCTTTTCTTCCCTTGTGGGATTAGGAAATACTTTATTGCTATGTCTCAACGTCTTACCCCTAAACCATCTGTTGCTTAATTGCCCTTTCGAAAATCACAGTTACACCCTTGTGTGTTTTTATGTGTAGTATGTATAGTATGTTTGCACGCCCAATGTGTGGTGCATGCATACATTGTATGTGTTCTTGTATATGTGCATGATGTTGTGTGTGAAAATATTCAAGTTTTTTTCCTAATTCAACTTCTCCATCTATCCCTCTGCTGTGCAGTGTGATTCTGATCAATGTAAAATGATATAAAAATTCATTTAAATTGGATGGAATTGAACTCATTTTGCACAAGAAAATCTATGAAAAGTTATCAAAATAGGCACAGAAACTAAGTACAGAAGTAGATGCAAAGATGCATGAGCAGGTAATAAACAGGAGATCTATCTAGATATATGATGTAATGAAAGCTTTAAGTCCATATAATGAATAAAAGTGTAAAATAGAATGGAACCAACTACAATGGCTTGTAAGAAAACTTGTCAGTTGTTTTAGTTGAGTGAGTACTAAGATTATCTAGTAGAGAAATACAATCTTGAAACACGAATCATCAATAAGGATCAGGATATTAAATTTCTGTCTTTTTAATGAACAATAAGTTGTATTATTTACTGCTTTGTGAGAAGAGAAGAGATTGAAATTGCAACCTATTGGTTCTAAAGGGTCAATATGATGATTTTTTTTTTGTCTCAAACAGATTTAATGAAGTACTAAATAACTTTTTACAGTTTTAGAGAATGTGTTACCTATGCCTAAAGTTAAAGGACAAGTCCACCTTCACATACATATGGATTGAGTGAATGCAACAATATTAGTAGAACACATCAGTGAAAGTTTGGGGAAAATCTGACAATCCGTTCAGAAGTTATGAATTTTTAAAGCATCTGCGCAATCACTGCTGAATGAAGAGACTACTACAGTGTATGATGTCACATGCGTACAACGGTATAAGGAAAATAAAAAGAGAATTTCACAAAACTTTGTTTTTTGAATAAAGTGCACATTTCTTCGACTCGTTACTGACGTATGTTAAGGGAAATATCATTCCTCTTGCCTTCTGAAAGAGAGAAGTCGAGTGTTCTTTTGTTATGCGAGAAAAGTGAAAATATTATTATGTTGAATTTTCTTTATACTTTCTTTATATCGTTTTACTCATGTGACATCACAAGCTATCGTAGTCTCCTCATCCAGCCGTGACTGAGCAGAAACTTCAAAAATTCATAACTTTTGAACGAATTGTCCGATTTTCCTCAAACTCTCAGTGATGTGCTCTACTAATATTGCTGCATTCACTCAACCCACATGTCTATGACGGTGAACTTGTCCTTTAAACATTTTTTGGTAACATATGTAGCAAATAGGCGATGCCAATAATTAGACAATTTTTAACTTGACAAATGAGTGCGAAAGTAACAGATGTTGTTTGTGTCTATAGACAAGGAGTCAAATTATAATGTGGAATTTATTTGTGAAAATGTGGAAATATTACATCTGTTCCTGTTCCCCACGTGCCCTGTATTTAGGCCCCATACCAGGAAAGTATTGTAGTTTTGCTAGCATACATGACACGTAAAACATAGCTTAGATTTGTGGTAATAGCCAAATGGAAATGGACTCATTATATCTTTATCTGTCTCTCGATCCCTAACTATCTCCTCCCCCCCCCCCAAAAAAAAAACAAAAAAAAAAAAACACCTGTCGCTCTCCACAACTTGTGCTTGGATGTGCATTGATCCAGTCTTGGTATACATCCCACATCAACAAAGACCCGGAGGAGCTCAAGAAAGACATCGAGCGTGAGAAGAGGAGACAGATGAAGAAGAAGGAGAAGAAATTACAGCAGGAGATTGACCAAAAACGGATGCAGAGTGAGGTATATGCGTACTAATTCATCAATCAATCAGTCAGTCAATCAATAAATTGCTTAATCAATCAATCAGTCAGTCAGTCAGTCAATCAATTAATCAATCAGTCAGTCAGTCAATCAATCAGTCAGTCAGTCAATCAGTCAATCAATCAATCAGTAAGTCAATCAATCAGTCAGTCAGTCAGTCAATCAACAATCAGTCAGTCAGTCAATCAATCAATTAATCAATCAATCAATCAATCAATCAATCAGTCAGTCAATCAGTCAATCAATCAGCCAATCAATCAGTCAATTAGTCAATCAATCAGTCAGTCAGTCAATCAATCAATCAATCAGTCAGTCAGTCAGTCAATCAATCAATTAATCAATCAATCAGTCAGGCAGTCAATCAATCAATCAATCAGTCAGTCAGTCAATCAATCAATCAACCCATTAATCAATCAACCAATCAATAAGTATATAAATAGACAGATAGATAGATGGATAAATGAATGAATGAATCAATAAATGAATAAAGAAATGAGTGGATAAATGAATGAATGACTGAATGCATGAATGATGATAAGGTTTAGGGTTTCATATGATAATAAGTCATCATATTCCTCTGAATCAAGAGTTTAATGATTGTGCTTCTGTGGTTTACCATTTGGGAAATTAATATCGAAACAGATACACACACATCTGAATATTTACCTCATACACACAACCCTCCTTTAAATACTTGTACCTATAGACACATACTCATGAATATCACTTATGTATGTGTGTGTATGTATGTCAGAACTCAATGTTATTCGTAGTGCAATAACTATATTTTCATTTTAAACTTTAAACTTTTGTTTTGATTTCATGAAAACTCCATTGATGCTTTAATCTCCTAATGTCAGTCCCTTTGTGTGAATTCCTATGTAGATTGATGCTGTTCTAGGCGATACAATGTATGAAGAAATCAAGAATCCCACCGTAAGGTAAGACTTAGTTGTTGTTGTTGTTGTTGTTTCACACACATCTTGATTGGGAATAAAACTAACCCAGGTTTCATCAGAAAGGGTACTTAAATCTTTGCCTTGGGCTTGAAAAGAAAAACAAAACATTCTTGTTAATGCTAATTTTGACATGCCTTGTTTTGTAATATATAAAATGAAATGGTTTAGACTGGACTGGTGTTTGAAGTGTTTTTTGATTGTGATGAACCTAATAAAATTAATTTGTCATTTATCTTTAAGCCAAGGAAGCTGCGACATTGGTGACGGAGACTAGAAAATGTATATGTTGTAAAGTATACAAAGTTTGATGCCTTTGATGATATTACCTCCTTTGTGAATTTCAAAGTGTATAATTTCGATATTGCATTATTGAATTGAAATTATATCATTTCATTTAGCAAAAGAAAAATAAGCATAGTTTTACATGGGCATATACACAACAAAATTACATGTAAAAAACAAAACGTACGTGAAGCATGTTGCTGTGGTGTTAAGAAATGGCCCGTTGCTTTTAAATACCTAATACCCTTCACAGGGGCAGATCCAGGAATTCCATAAAGTGTGAGCGCTTTACAAAATTAATGAAAAAAAAAACACTCTATTTTTTATATCTTTTATTTAAACAAAAAATAAAGAGGGGACGCATGACTGCCTAGATCTGCCACTGCTTTCTTAGTGACCATGTGTATCCACTTAACTCACTCCTCCCAAAATGGCATACATCTGATTAATGTCTTTCTTATCATTTTCTTATCAGAAAATTGTATATATCATTAAATGTTTAGAGGCAGGCAAATTGTTTAATATCAAAAGAAGATGTTAAAGAACTATTTCAGCAAGTCAAGGCATTTGGGTCACAAATCATCATAAAAGTAAGGTTAAAGTAATGCAAAACACTGATAATGAGATAACTTGAGTAACATCATAGTTTTTCTCCTGCTAACTTTCTTCCCTAATCACCAAAATATTGGCCGGCAGGAAGCTGAAAGAATCAAAAACAGACCGCTGGAAACCTACGGAAGATCCAGTAAGTCGCATCAAAGGGTTCTTTCTCATTAATCAATTATGTAGAGTGTCAAGTATATTGTTGAAAGTGTATAATTTGTGACCCTCCACCACAAAACCAACAAAAAGTCGCCAGACATGGTTCTTTAGTTAAAGACAGATTCTGAAAAAGCAGACTCTAAGCTTTAAATTGAGGTATAACCCAATTCAAATCTAAATATTGGAAAGAAAGCACACACTCTGGAAAGTGTGAACTGAGAAAAGAGGCTCGGAAGTACAGGGTCGATTCAAGCGTTTAATCTTCACCAACCCATGCTAGCTGTGGGATGAAAGGGACAAACAGACGATGTAAACCACCGAAGCAACAACAATGAAGGGATTATCACATTGAGCTGACATTGAGCATGTTGTGTTAATACATTCTGTCTATGATTAGTGCCAACTTTCAAAGCATTAGCGTCATCCATTCAAAAGTTATTAGACTTGAAAGTGACGAGTGTGCAAAGGATTTCAAAAAAATGAAAAGGGGCCTCTAAGACATACCTGATCATTCTACTCCCCCCCCCCCAAAAAAAAAAGGGGGGGGGGGTTGTAGAAAAACTGCTGAAAGCAAACCTTCCCATTCATGTTGTGATCCCAAACTAAAGAATAATGTAGAAAAAGGATAGCTCTTTCAGAAAATATGAAAAACACAAGATTGACTCAGTTGACCCTTTTCACCTTTTTTGAGTCCTCACATAAAATTAAGGGGTGCGACTTTTCGTTGGTTTTGTGACGCACGGTCACATTTTGTCACATCTTGGATGCATCTTTATATTCCCTCTCCACAAAAATGCAGTTTGCTTTCTTCTCATTATTCTGTAATATTTTCGTTCAAAGCACTCAAGTCCTATGATATTTGTGCCACAGAAATCATGGACTCAATCGTCATTACTAAATTGGCAACTCTGAATTTTACAGTGTGTCCTATAATTGCAAAAGATTGGGTGCAACTGATTACATTCATTATCTCTGTGCAGAATCCAAGACAAAATTAATTTAAAAAAATGCAAGGTTGACAGAAGAAAACAAGAGCTATAATCTTCTGTGTCTTACCAATTTAATGAATGACCTAATTTTATCATTATGCAATTTCTGGATAATTTTACAACTAAAATCAAATTGTTAAAAATCAATTATGTGAGCAATAAATGGCCTAATTGGAAGAAATTTTATTACTTTATTTCATGAGACAATAACCATGAACCTAATAAAAACTAAGAAAAATTAATACATTAAGCATTGATTAAAACCAGGAAGTGTGTTTTCTGAGGCCAGATTGGATATATCAGATCAGAAAAAAAAAAAAAATTAAAGTTACTGTTCCTATGTCCCCCTTTTCACCCCCTAGGTTAACTCGAGGAAACGGAGGAGCGAAATCGCGGATGATCATGGTAGCGGCGAGATACCTGTCAAGCTGGTGACTGCACGCCCTCTTGAGTCCATGGTTTGTATAATTTCTGTCGTAGGTGAAGGTGTAACTATTACCTGCTACGTTGATAAAGTGGTCCTTTACTATTAAACTGCCACACTACCATACCAGAAGCATTAGAATGGATTTGTTGGGGGGGGGGGGGGTGTTACTCTTCAGAAAATAATGAGTCAAAGTTTGAAAACAACTTGGTATCATTTTCAGACTAGCAATATCATTGAAATTTTGTCTTCAAATTCTTTCTACAGGTATTTGATATAGGATTTGAATAGAATAGGATGTCAAATGATTCTATAGGAAATTTGATGCAGGATAAGTTCTAAGTTTAATGTCATACGAAAACATGCAGCACTATGGAGGCAGTCTATTTCTTACAACTTGCACAAGAGTTTTTTTTTTCATTTCAAAGAAATGTTTATGGCACCATTTGCTGTTTCTTCGTGTCATGGTGCATCATGCTTTTTTATTGAATATTTGTTCATTTTGGGTGTAATGTATGGAAACAATAGAAGGAACAAATAAAGAATGTTTAAGACCCTCGATCACTACTATTTGTATGTGATCGCAAGAACACAACCACCTCAAATGACTATTGTTACTGTTTTTGCTATTAATAGTATACTCATTCTTTATGTTGCCATGTTTTATTTTGTTTCATTTTCCTTGTAGATATTTGTGTTGCCTTTCTGATATTTAACTGATTTTCTTTTGTTTCTTAACCTTTAAATTGTAATTGTATTCTTCCTTCTTGTTATGATTTGACAATAGGCTCCAGTTGCTTCAGTTCCAAAGGACCAGCAGATCAAGAAGGAGATACAGGAACTTCTCAAACGGGGAACAAGACCAGCCCCTGTGCCGGGACCCTTTTTTAAGAATCCTCCAGGACTAACTGACGTGAGTTTCACAGTTCAAAATTCACCTGAGTATGTCCTAAGTATGCTAGGGTTGCAAAGTGGCTGGATACTTCCTACTTGGCTCTTATTCATTATTCATTTCTTCTCCCCCTACTGACTCTTGACATCCAATTATTTTAACATACATTATGTATTTGCCTTCATGTTAATATCTTAATCTCTCCTGTTGTACTTATTCTGTTTGTTGTATATGATTTATCTTTTACACTAGTACTTTGCTTTCAGATGGATATGGAGACTTGCAAATCTTAAATATCAATTTTTTCAATCCCCTCTTCAGGCTGAAGTCAAGGAGGTTGCAGAAAAGAAGGAGCGGGAGGTGAAGCTGAGGAGAAAATGGGCGGAGGAGAGAAAACGCATCGAGCGCATCCTGGACGAGGCGTTTTCTCTCAGCTCCCCCACCTTCCAAGATCCAGCGACTCCTCGGGGTAGCTCTCCGTCCGAGAAGCCTTCCAGGAGGAATCCTGTCGCACCCGATGCAGCCGGAAGGAATGAGCGTGGCCAGGGACCTGACAGAGGAAACGTAGACACTCTTGGATCGCTTGATCGGCAGAGATACACTGGAGGTGGCGTGTCAAATTATGGCTATGTGCCAGAATATGAGAGCTACCTCCCAGGGATGACTTCCACCCGGTTACCATGGCAACAGTTGGGAAGCATCCCCATCTATGAGACCCAGCTGGGAGTGAGGGACCCCATGATGGACCCCTATAATCAGAGACCCATCCGACCTGTACCCTTGGAGTATGAGTTCTTGCCCTCGCAGTTCCGTTCAGAAGGGGCAGGACCAGCGTACGATGTGAGTGTGTCCCCTCTCCGGACTAGGGGTGCACATCACGCGACTTCGCCATACCCGCCGGATCCAAGGAGGGAACTCCTCAGAGCAGATCTGGACAGGAGTTTGGAGATATCAATAGATAGTAGCCTGCATCCAGTGGTGGTACCCTCGAGGACTAATGGGCCCATTGGTCCTGCATCCGCCCATGGGCGAGAGGGAGGAGGAGGGGGAGGAGGAGGGGGAAGAGGAGGCAGAGGAGCAGGAGGAGGAGGAAGAGAGCCATCGCAGGAAACAGAGATGCAGCTCATCCGTGAGGAGAACGCATCCATGCAGAGGCGCCTGGCCGAGCAGGGACGGAAACTGCAACAGGTGCTAGCCATGATAGGGCAGCCCAACACGACAGTCGACCAGTTAGGGAGCGATGTGACCATTGGGAGGGAGGGGAAAGGGAGTAAAAATGGAAAGGGGAAGCCGTCGAGTGCAAGGACGCAGCGGAAGGTCATCCCACTGAACTCCACAAAGCCAGTGGATGGGCCAAGCACAACAGCAGCTTGGGTTGTGAGTCTGACCAGCTAATCAATTTCATTGAAAGTAGTGAAGCCTTCCAGTGTAAGGAGGTTAAAGATAAATACATTATATCAATGTAGACTGTAGCCTGTAGATGAAAATGATCATATGTGACCGTGCATCACAAAACGAACAAAAAGTCGCACGCACTGATTTTGCGTGAGGACTAAAAATAGGTGAAATGGGTCAACCTAACCAACATTGAGTTTTTCATATTTTCTGAAAGAGCAAGTCTTATTCTACATTTGTTTGTATGTCAAAGTTTGGGATCATAAAACAGACAGGATTTTGTGTTTTCAGCAGTTTTTCTCAAAAACATTTTGTTGGAATAGTGTGACTAGTTATTTCTCATAGAGCCCTCTTTTCATGACTTGGTAAAGATTAAGCGCTTGAATAGACCCTGTACTTCAGAGCTTGTTTTCTCAGTTCACACTTTCCAGAGTGTGTCCTTTCTTTCCAGTGCTTACATAGGTTAGGAGAGTCCATTTGAATTGGGTTATGTATCATTTTAAAGCTTAAAGTCTGCTCTTTCAGAATCTACTCTTAACTAAAAATCCATGTCTGGCGACTTTATGTTGGTTTTGTGATTCAGGGTCACATATTGTGATGTAGCACTCTAGGTAAGTGAACAAAGTGGTGATACTTTGGTTCATTACACTAGACTATTACTGCTGCTACTACTACTATGACTGCTATTACTACTCCTACTACTACCACGACTACTACTACTAATACTACTACTTCTACTAGTACTAGTAGTAGTAGTAATACTACTACTACTACTACAACTTCAGATACTATGATGGTAACTATCATTTCACGATTTGAAGACTCTGTTAAGGGAATGTTAAGATATGATCATAAAGCAACTTTCCAAGAAGTACTAGTTATGAGAAAGATGCATGAATGACCTCAAAATCAGTGAGAATATTTCATGGTTATATGTTTTAGCCCTCTGCATGCAATATTGTTTACCTGTTCATCGATTTGTGTGTGTAATTTGTGCACATTTGACTCATTGGCAAAGAAAGATTTAATGACAACTTTTCAGTTAAGGACAAAATAAACTCATTGGTAAGGATGCTGTGTCAGTTTCAGTCTCCTGTTTTCACCCTCCCTCTACCAATAAGAGAATGTTTGGCAGAAACCTTCTGTCACCATCTTCTCTGGAGCTAACAACAAGTTTTCTCTCTTTGATTTGAATCAGGAGAAACATTCCAGAGAAAATGACACAGAGCAGACCCATCCAAGGACATCAACCCCCACCAAGGACAGCTCGATAGCACTGAAACCTAAGTCTTCCCAGGGGGAGGGTAGCATTGTCTTGGAGCACCATGTGGAAAAGCAAGGTGATGCATAATTATGTCGTTCATTTTCATCTCCTTGTATGTTGTCCTAAGTTATATTTTTGTCATTACAATTAGAATCCTTGCATATACTTCTCAACACGTTAATAGATCATTGTTTTATATTCCTAAATTAGTGTCTGCAATCTATCCAATTGTTGTTTAGCTTTCATGGATGAAATGCTGGTTGTGAAACAAACATTAGCAGATGCTTAAGCAGCAATTTTTGAATATTGAACTTGTGACCTTACATTTTGAACATATTGACGTAGAAGGCCATTTTGACAAAACCTGCATATATGTGATATACTGACTGTGCCTGTATTACTGTATATGAGTGAGACCCCGTTTACAGTGCGAGGCTCGGCCGCGGCTCGGCCGCGGCCGTGCCCAGCCCCGCTTCAGTGTAAACGCGCAAAAGGCCAAATGCGAGGCCAAAATTGGCCTCGCATTTGGCCTCGCTCTGGAGGTGGTCTCGGCCGCGGCCGAGCCGCGGCCGAGCCCGGCCTTTTCTTGGTGTAAACCAAAGACGCTTAATAAATAAGACACGAAAGTGCGCGCTAATCCTGTACAAAACAAATGGACAGCGCGCGGTCTTCAAGCGTATACGCACATCACCTGAGACGCGCTGCCTTGACGCTTGATAAACAACAGCAGCGGCTTCAGGGACAGCGCGTCTCAGGTGATGTGTGTCTTTGCCTGAGACGCGCTGTCTTTGCAGATGTTGTTGTTGTTTATCAAGCGTTTTTGATTGTGAGATCATGTTGTTGCCAAATTTTCACCTCCACAAAATAATCCTTATTACTCTAAAATCTCGTTCTTCAAAATAATCCCCTTAATCGATAAAAAGCTACGACTATAATTTTTAAATCTTTTTAAGATGACAAGAATACCACTACCTTTGGAAATGAATGATGTTTCTAGGTGTACTGAGTTTGTACTTAGCTCTCTTTTGTATCGTCATGTAGGGTAGCCATTTTGTGTCCATCTTTATCGCGCGCCTTCGTATCTTATATCTCTACTATCTTTCAGCGTGTTTCTACAGAACCCCAAATTCCGGGTCTATCGGATTGTATCCGATAGAGGGGGCTGTAGAAACACACCAGTAACGGTTTCTTTCCGATGCAGATTCCGATACCGATTCCGCTTAACTTAACCGTCTAATGAGGTAGTTCTTTCCGGGGCAGTTTCCAGTGTCAGCGCTGTAGAAACACGCCAGGTTCAATAATCCGATACTGACCCGGAAGACAATCACCAGTTTGACACACACGTGTACGGTAATGTGGCCATGACTTTTATGTTTTGCATGCAGGCTGCCTGCAGCTATTTATCTAACGTTAGTTGGGTGTCTCCAACACGGCCGAGTATCAGGTTCTAACGTTACTAGTCACAATTTGCCTCAGATTTGACAAACTTGTAAAGAAAATACTCTGAATTTTAGCATAAAGAAAAGACACACGAACAGGGGCAGGGGTGTTATTTTAACACCGTTGCGCTGTGATTTTAAAACCAAGGCAACTAACACTAGTAACAGTTAACGTTAGATTCGAGCTAGATCTACTAGACTACTCAGTCTAGAACCTATCGCTAGTTCTACGACTTAGTACGAGTACGACTAACTTGTTACATTCTATTATTGACAATACTGTACTACTAGTACTAGTACTAGCGCTAACAATACGTGTGAGATGCACATTGGGGTCTAAATAGATATTCTAGGCCTAATTAGTAATACTTTTTAGTTCGGAAAAGACAAACTGTAATCAAGTCTAGCACTAGCAAACTAGTGTTAGGGTTTGTTTTACGAACTTTTTGTCATTATTCTAGAGGTTCGTTACTAGGGTCTTTTATAGTTTGTTAATCCGACAAAGAATCAAATATGGATCTTGGTAGGCCTAGGGCCTATAAAAATACGACGTTTCGTTAGTCCGAAAATGAAAGGAAATTAAAACATTGATTTATCGAAACATTTAAAGCACATTTTGTCAATCCAATAACGGAAAGAGTGAGTCCACTTGGGGTGTAACGTTAGATGTCTAGTTAACGTTAGATTTAGAGGCAGGGTGCCTAACTAACAAACTTTAAAATCAACTCTATCTAACGATAACCGTTAACTGTTTTGTGAGGCATCCTAGCAACAGCTACTTCTATTCTAAAATCTAACGTTGACTTGGAATATAACTAACGTTAACGTTACAGTTCTAGTGTAGTAGGCCTAGATGTTCCATAGACCCGAGTTTCTACCTGAATTAAATCCTACCTGCCCGAAGAAAGAGGTCTAACACAGTTAACGTTAGCCCTAACGTTAGGCCTTTGTTCTAACGTTAGGACCCTACTTATAAATCCAATGACACACAGTCGATCCTTAGTTTAGTTGTAACGTTAGGCCGTTTGTGTTTAATACTCTTAACAGTTTATAGACTACTGAATAGTTTAATTTGTTAAGTTAGAGTGGTTCTCTAGGTCTAGGGCCTAATTAGAGGGGCCCTGAAATTCAAATGCATGTAGATTTGTGTTGATTTTAAATACCCTCAAGTTCTCAACATCACTTTATTGGTGAAACGAATATTCTAACGTTATAAACATTCCATTTATTTTTAACGACTTTTTCTTTTCTATTCTTCAGATTAGACTCTAGAGTTCTATTTGGCAACGCCCACAAAAAAACAAAACAAAACAACACACACATTTCAAACTTACATGTTAGTTCTAACGGGCTAAATAACAGCTAGATCTACTTTAAGACATTTATGATAGAAACATGCAACTTCTAATCTAAGTTATGCTGAGTCGAAAGGAATGTGCATTCCAAGAATCCAAATGTCTTTTGTTAAACATTTCTCATTTTCTGTACTTCAGCAATGATTGACAGATGATGTCATCTCAAGAATATTTATATCAGAATAATACTTAGACTGGATCTAGTTCTAACTGCTAACTGTTAACGTTAACGTTAAAACTATTGATTAACATGTTAGTTTTGTCAAGACTCTAGTCTAACATTAACAAGTAGAAGTAACATTAGAGCTAACAAGTTAGATAGTATCCAGTCGCAGTAGACCTAACGACTCTAAGTTAGGCCCTATGGCCTATTTATGGGATCATCTGACAATTGTTAATGTTAGATATGTGTAGTTTTACAATACTGCAACCAAAAGTGTGACATTGTACTACAAATTAAATTCCACTAGAATGACCTCAAAATAAGCTTCATTTTAATGAATAGTGACTTCTTGATATTCAGGGTTGTACAGAGAGATAGTGCACAAAAAAGCTCTGTAAAAAATTAAATCAGAAAAATGTTATTTTGTGTACATTCCTATAGGGAAATCCATTGAAAATGCTTGGTGTCCTATGTAACATCCGTTACATAGAATATTGAAAATAATTTTAAACACATATTGTTGATCACAAAATATTTATGAACTTGATTTGTTAATAATGTAACTAATGTATTGTGATAACAGTGCAGAATTTTACTGTTTGTACTTATTTAGGCATTTTCCAAATATGCATAACGCGTGTCGCAACGCGCGTCGCGATTGGACACGAAAGAGAAAGAGGCAAATAGTTTCTTCCCAAATATTTTATATAATTTATATTCTTTTCTTTTGGATACCTATCCTGGAAAGGAACTCAGAAAAATCAGAAAGGCCAGTAAATAGTATTGGAAATGTACAAAATAAAAGATCAAATCTTCATGTGTAACGGTGGTTACATTGGACACCAAAAAATTGTTGATTTACCATTGTTAATTTTGACATAAAGATGTAAATATTTTGGAACAAAAGTCACATATTTTTCATCCCCCATTGAGCTCATTAAAACAGCAAAAATGCATTGATTTTCAGAATTCCGATCAACCTTTTCTAGGATCTCTGTGTAACGGTTGTCGCGTGGACACCAAGCGTAACACGCGTTACGCACTGTTTATAATGGCATTTTAGGAATGAAAAAGGTTTATTAACAGGATTTTCTTTACATGTCATTCCAAATAGGCATGTTCTGGAATAAGATCAGTCAAAAACACTTATAGAAATATATAATTTAGTTGAGTGTGATGCATTTGATCTTAGGGGTACTAATCATGTCACAAATTTGGTGTCCAAAAATGGCCAATTTTTAAGGCATATTGTTTAAAATATACATGAAAAATGTAAGGTTTCATATGATTTTATCTCCACTGTCTCTCATATATGTGGGCTACATATCCTGAAAGTTTTAAGTCTTAATTATGTTTAATTTTTGAAATAGGGCTAATCAAACTTAATCACCTTAAATCTCTGCAGTATTGGAAAAATACACATATAGATCTATCTATAACGTTACACCTAAAACGTGTAGAACCATTTCTAGGCCCTAATCTAAAATAATTTTTTATCTTAACTTGTTAACGTTAAATGTTAGGCTAGAAATATGCCTAGCCCAACAGTTGAGTAGAGGTTCTAGAAAACTACTTCTAGGAATCCCCTACTCTAACTTGTTAGAACTAGTTAGAATCTAGATAGGCCCTAGAACTTACAGAACTCAGACGCGACAGAAGCTGTGTCTCTGTGAACTGATGTTGTCTCGTCACATGTGATAATCCAGTTACAAAAATCCAATCTTAAAATCCGTGAAAAATTGACGAACCAAAGAATTGGTAGAAAACTAGTTTCTAATCCATATAAACGCTGTGAAGAGCTAACGTTAGAGTAGGAGCCCTAACGTTAAGTTAGATGAAAACAAATTCGTCCAGCAGCCGGTTGTAACTTGTAATACCCACACTAGGCCGGCTGTGCTCAGTTTCGTTCAATCGGTGATCGCATCCGCATCATCAGTAGATGCTTGACCCGGGCTAGGGCCCACAATGCACCAGCCAACTTTCCAGACATCCGGTCACACCTGCATTCAGGTGGAGAATCGGATTCAATCCGATTATGCGCTTTCTGTAGAAACAACCCGGTTCTGCGTTAGCGCACTGCTTGATTACGCGCTTGCAAATGCTAGGTCTATCGGATTCTCTGTAGAAACACGCTGTTTGGTGTAAACGCAAACTGGGCCAAATGCGCGGCCAATTACGCGGCCAATTTTAGTCTGGCTTCCAAACCCTCTGCATGTATATTTTGCTATTCAGAATATTTACCCCCTCAACGTCGAAAACTAGTATAGTTTAAGGTGGTTTTGTCCTGCAAAGGCCTTTGCCCGAACGGCGACTTCGTCGCCACGGAATTCATTTGGCAAAGGGTCTGAAAACCAAACAATACCAAATTGCATTTGTTTACAAGCAGAGCGCCACTACGACAAAATATTGAAAGGTTTGAATCAAAAGCGCGGCCAAGCCCGGCAGTGTAAACGGACAAAATTGCGGGGCCCGGCCTCGCAATTGAGGCTGGGCTCGGCCGCGGCTCGGCCGCGGCTCGGCCCAGCCCTGCACTGTAAACGGGGTCTAATATAGTGTAGGAATTTATCATTTTTTGTGTAGGTTTGTAGTATATGCAAGTAATGATATTCATTTATATCTATAAACCTCTTTGTATTAATGCAGATACCAAGAGAAGCAGAGAACCAGTGGAAAGCAGTAACAAGTGACCTGTTTTGTGAACAGTATTACTACTTCAAGGTTTGCAGTGTGAACGCTCCCTCATATGAATTACACTTGACTCTCTCCACGCCGGAAAGGAATGACAGTGAAATAATTACGTGAGCACATTCCAATACCTCACTTGAAAGTGAGGAATAGTTTATTAAGTGTGAATGTGTATTTTAAATGGTGCACAATGACTATGGAATTGGCAACATGCAGCTGTAAGAATCTGAAAAGTAAGATACATGCCATATGGACTCTGTCATGAGGACAAAGTTGTTTTGGCTCAGTGGTTAGAACCATGAGGTGTCAATCCCTAGGTTCCTGGTTCAATACTCCTAGCTGCAGCAGTTGTACCCCTGAGCAAGAAACTTTATCCTCACTGCGTACTCCTCTGGAGGGGACTCCAGTTCTCAGTCCAGCAAGTGGTTGCTTGCTTTCTACAAATATTCATTGCTTCCTAGCAGCCACGTAAAACAACTCAAAATCAAATCGAATTGAAAGCAGAACACTAAATCACCATAGAACTGACATTTAGATAGCACTGTTGTTATCATTTTTATCGTTATCATCATTACTGTTATGATATCATAATCATCACAATGATGATGATGTTTATTGTTATTGTTACTTACATTGTTATCAATATGACTAGATGTACCATGAGGTGTGCCTTACAAATTGCCAGAGATCAAATGCCATTTTAATCTAAATTATTCCTAATATTTTTTTTAATACATAGCACCTTGCCGTAAAATGTTTGTAGTATAGAGATCACCATACAGTAAAATATATTGCAGCATTATCAGTACATCATATCTAAATATGTAATGCAATCATAATGGCCTGAATTCACACAGGTAATTTGAATAAAAATTCGAATTTTGTTTCTAGACACGCCCAAGTGCAACATAGGCATAAGCATATTTTATATTTTTAAATATATTTTACACTTGGGCGTGTCAGGTAGCATTCATTATTGGATGGCTTCTGATGTATATGATGTCACAATGGGATCGAAATTTGCATATTCCATGGACTAGATTTAAAATGCCTTTGTGAATCCTGGCTCACGTTTGCCAGCTGTGAATAACAAAGGTCCGGGGACATGAATAATTCATTACAAAATGAACTGTGTGCCAAATTGAATATTGTCAGTGATGTTCCTTCAACTCTTTGCTTGAAAGGTTTTGTGCAACAAAGAGACAAAATAGACCTTTTGATCTGAATATCTTGCAGTTGCTTGTTTTGGGCTGTTATACTCATATGTCTCTCTCTTGCTGTCTCTCTCATTTTTTATCCTTAAATCTTTTTCCTCCTTTCTCTGTCTCTCATTTGTTAAAAACATTGCATTAATCTGTTCAAAACTTAATCTGTCAAAAATCGCTTCTCAAAGTAAGAGAATTATGTCACTTATAGAAGAGCTACCATTACCACAAGCTATGAATTATGTTATGAATAGAATAACATGTATGGATTAAGTTTGATGTGCTGTGCAAGAGATTTATTGTGATTTTACTGCTGTTCCATGGATAGGGAGCAAAGTTTTCCACGTGACTTGCCAGTTTGTGAATTACTGTGTCAAATATCATTTGTGTTTTGAATACAGCAAGGCTAATCGTTAATTTTGGATTTCCTGCCCGCTTACGTGAAATAGATGTGATCTGATATTTTCTTTCAACATTATGCGCCTCCCTTAATTCCTACTGAAATATTCAGGTACTATATCTACTCATCTGCATTATGCCCTGAAGATTGAAAAGATAGCACACACATATACCATTTCCTACATATTATTTTCATTTTTCAAAAAAAAAAAAAAGCTTTGCAGAAGAAAAATAATCTCTCAAATAGCTGATGTAATATCATAAAGGCAATGCATTGACAGGGACAGTCATAAGGACACTGCAAGTCAAGGCAGGAAAATCATTTTCATGGGAAACTTCTGAATATATAAAAAAAAAAATGCTACTTTGGGATTCTTCCCGGGGCAACATTTCTTTCTTTTTTTTCCAATCAAATAACTACCTAAAATAGGAGAGAAAGCCATTGCAATACCAGCCATTTGTTTAGAGGTTTACAAAGTGAAATGAGTTGATATTGTCTTCTAGAGTGTTGAAACAAGAAAAAAGCCCACTGGTAGAAAGAAAAAATGAAAAGAAAAATGACCCACTGGTAAGCCCTAAATTGACTGCACGGAGTAGAACCCAGATGAACAGAATGTTTGAAGTTTCATATAAATCAGATTAAAAAGAATATTGAATTTCAAAGTTTAATATATTTTCACTGAATAAAGATTATGACACATGAGCCTATTAGTCAGCCTAGACAATGAAGATTGCAACTCTCAAAATAATTTCCCTTTGGTTTGTGCAAGATGTTTGTTAAGAATGGACATTATTATGATTTGTTTGATTAATCATTAATTGTTACCTGCAACACAACAAACCATTGATATAAATAATGTGTTTTCCTTTTCTCTCCTGTTGAAAGAGAAAAATTAGTGAAGCATTCTTTACACTTCAGTATAGGAGATCATTAGGCTATTACATCCCCTCAGATTTGCATAATGTGGTTACTTCTAATACACATGTTACTGATTTCTGGAAAAAAGAATATACCTTTTTAAATTCAATAACTTTCTTGTCAAGATCTGAGTATGATGAAATAAATAAATATATTTTTTGTTGCTTGATTTCCATATTCGAATCAATCCAAGCACATTGTGGAAGCGCACTTTCAATGACATTATTAGACATGATTATGAACAGTAAATTTAATTTGTCTTTTTTGTGTGTTGGCCTGAAGAAAAAGTTAACTAAACTGGGTATTACATGTGTGGTCACAACAGTTTTCATGTGAGCAAAAATGCAATCTTTTGCCTTCAGTATGTGATTGCTCGTTCTTCTTTGTTTTATTTTTTTTTATAATGTACTCCTGAGTAGAATGCCCAAAATATTGAATTGCCGCTTAGTGCTGCTGATATTACGTCTTCGGTGTGGATCTGAAAAGTGAAAAAAAAAATTGAATAGGATGCATCCATTATCGTATAGATTGATGACTTGTGGCTTAGATGCAGTCATGGTGCTTGCTGCTTGTAAAGTTTGTGAGGAGTTGATAAGATGAATGTGCTGTGACAATCAGCAAATTTCGTGATTATTGTGTCTAAGAAAAGAACATAGAAAATGCCCTTTTAAAATGATGACGTCAAGGGTCAAATGTGAAGTGTGCAGATTTCAACAGTGTGCCAATGAACTAGAAGTGTGCTACAAATGGTGTAATCCATAGATTGACTTCCAGTCGTTTGGTCTGATTTTCTCCTTCCTGTGTGTTGCAAGAGTCCCTTTTATGGATTTACCTTGAATAAGACTAGATTCTTCACCAGAATACCTAATGGCGATGTTGAAATACACCCTGCAATTTGCTAGAAATATTCTGTCAACCTTGCCTATATATTTAGTGGAATCTGAGGAAATTCCTGCAGCTCACGCGAATTTCGACTTTTAAAATAGAATAGATACATGTTCATGGCCATCTAGAAAAAGATTTTTATTCGACTTGGCCAATTTTTTTAACTTGTGCGAGGTCCATTTTACAGGCAAGGTTTACTGTATTAATTCAAGTGTGCAGAAGTTTGACGCTTTTATGAAGTTGCAATATTCATAACAATTTTAAGTTGCCTTTCACACGAAGAGTAAACTCTTGCAAAAAAAAAAGTAAAAAAAAAAATTCTGGAATGATGAGAATGATGTTTTTCAGGATGTCAATAAATAATTGTTGACAAAACAATTTTATTGATTGTTAAATGATATTATGTAATTTACCTCGCTTTGATTACGCGAAAATATCTGTATATAGTATTGTGTGTTCGTAAGTTTGCGAGCGTCTTCTTTACTGAAATTACACTCATTGGTGATGTTGTCAAACCTTGATACGCTTACATTCTAGAAATATTCTTTCTGGAAATACTTAATATTGATGTTTGAGGTTCATTTCTATATGCTATATGCCACTACGTCTTGACTATGTTGTGCCCATATTTACTCAAGTTTGCCTTTTCGTACATATATTTTTAATTCACATGGTTGCAGTGTAAGCATTGTGTTAATGTTGGAAAACAATGAATATTAGTTCGGAATGTGTTTGCAATATATTTATGTCGCTTTTTGAACTCATCATGCCTTGTCATATATTATCATAGTAACTTATCTACCATATGAATTCTTCATGTCAGTTTGTGTACCATAAGACAGCTAAAGGACTATTTTCTTATTCTAAGGGTATTTTACTGCTCCATTCACAGCTGTAGATGATATAGGACATGTAAAAGTCAGTGGTTATAATATCCTTTTTTTATCATTTCTTTCCCCGTGTGCACCACGAGACTGTGTAATGTGAAGAAATATGGTTTTCATTATCTCTGATTACACTTTATTGCTGTGATGATGATGATGATGATGATTATTATTATTATTATTATCATTATCATCAATCGTATTCTCATTATTATTATTGATAATTGGGGTTCAACCTACATTGACACCATCTCCATAGTAAAAGTGAAATTGCACTGCATTTCCATGTTGTCACTGACGGCACATTACATGATGTTGGCAAGGATTACAATAATAATCAAACATGGAAAAAATTATGACCATTTCCAAATGTTGTTCTCAACTTTTCCAATGGTTGGACTGTTGGATTCGCCAATGTAAAATATTTTAGTCTGTTAGTGTGAAAATGTACAATCATGTGACATCGCCAAGAAAAGCATTAAATTCAGGTTTTTAAGAAAAATTCCCCCTTAATGACAAATCGTTAAGTGTTATTAAAACCGGATCGACATTGTAGACCCTAGGTGTGGAATATACAGATAAAAGACTTCCGCTTGTCACCCTCAGTATCCATAGGAAATAGAATAATAAGTTTCTTATTTCATTCTTGAGTTTTTATATTTTTTTGTAATGACAGTGATGTTGATTTCAAGCACTGATTATTGTTTGTTTCGCAGTGTGCCGATTATTGTTTGATTCGAAGTGTGCTGTAACATAAAGGTATTTTACTGTGTCGTGTATGATGAGCCAAAATCATGTATCTAGATTTTTTCCCCTCCAAACAGGCAAAAGAATGGACATTATTCCATTCTGCTTTGATAGTGATTAATTTTGATGTGGGATGGTGCAACCACAATTGAAAATAAACAGCAAACGATAATTTGGCTGTGTTGGGTAAATGTAAAATTGGTTAAAATATAGCTGCAGGAAGCTATGCAGGTTGTGTGTCTTGTTTTCAACTTAGTGAGACAAGATTGTTATAGTAGGAAATACTGGTGGGCAAACCTGCATAAACCTAGCCTTTTGCAAAGGCAGCTCGCAATATTTTGTGGACGTGCACAGCCACAGCGAGCGTAGCGAGCTGCGAGCGGAGCTTACATGTGTAGCTCGTTCTGATCGCTGTGTGCGAGTCCATTGCAAACTGCCTTTGCAAAAGGCTAACATAAACCCCATATTTGAGTTGATCAGTGTGTAAATCTTACAGCTTGTAGACACATGGTTTCTTTATACGGCCTAATTTATCATAATCGCGTGCTGTACTTCATTTATCGTACTTGTTGTATAATTATGTTTCATGATATCGAGAATCAAACAGGGAGTAGTGAGGGAAAAAACAACAACTGTGCCTTCAAAAAGTGTATTAAGTACACTCATACTGTGTTTATACAAAATATAAATGTTGATATAAATATAACTATAAATATGAATATAAATACATACAAATAGATATAAAAAATATATAAATAATAATACGGCATGTCTGGTGCTGGGTGCTACGTGAGCCTATTGTCAATCTGAACGAGTCAGCTAACCACGTGATGAATATTCATGAGTGTCACTTTAATTCACTTTGTGTCTCAACACCATACACTGCCGCATCCGTGTGTAGTGTGTAAAGACCTAGTAGAATTTCTAATCAGTGTATTATTTTTGTGCTAAGCACCAGTATCAAGTGACCAAAGTGTAATGTATGAAAAATATGTACACTTTCACTTTAATATTACTATTTTTCTGAGTTGCCCATCGATTGTAAAAGCACTTGTGTGCCAATTTTTATTGTGAACATGATAATGTATCTGCAATGTCGTGAAGAAGCTTGCCGTCACATTCTCAAATCGTGAGTGCAGTATAATGAACGAAATAAAAGAAAAGAAGATAACGAATCTTACTTTATCGATTGTTAAATATATGTAATATATATATATATATATATATATATCACTCACATATATCTATATCTATATCTTTTATATCTATATCTATATCTATATCTATATATATGTATCTTTCTCTCGCTCTCTCTCTCTCTCTCTCTCTCTATATATATATATATATATATACATATATATATGCTATGTGTATCATGAGGTTGTATTGTATCTTATGAATATATAAAGAGAGAGAGAGAGAGAGTAATTTAGAAGTGAGAGAGAAAACTTATGTCAAAATACAAGAATGAATAAAGTACTAACAACCCGCAGGATGACGCAGAATTTAACCTCACATGTTGGAGAACGGGTCTAAATTCGGTAGGTCCTATACGTTAAATCAGTCATCCCCTTAATTCACATATCAAAAACCACAAGATTCAAGAGTTACAATCGGGGAATTACTTGTGACTCACATCTTAAGCAATTGCTTGAGTTCGACCTTTTGCTAAACGAGCTTGTGCTTTTGCTTGAAGCAATTGCATACAAGTAATTGCTAGTTTTATGCATTCGGCCCAATAAATGTGATGTTTGCTTACGTAGTAGGTTCACAATAGGCAACACAATAATGGTAATGACTGGTAATGTTCTCCCAGCATAACTTATTACTAAGTACGCTCCGGATAATGGTACCTTGGAGCTATACCACACAGGTAGGTTCATGATGGCACCATGGACCGTGCAACTTTGGTTAAGAAAAGAAACGAAGCTTTGGAAGCCTACGAAATTGCTGAGGCCAAGTATATCAAAGATTAACGCTACTTTTACGTAGCTTTGTTCTATAGAAGAGCTGCTGTAGCCGACTTTGTTAAAGCTCGTGCCGACTTCGATGTTGTTGTTGCCGATGATAAAGAAGAGAAAGAGAGAAAAACTGACAAACCTGTAAAAGAAGAGCTACCACAAAAGTTATTAAGTCAGTAGTATGATGCGAGCGAACTCAAATTTTTTTGGTGTAATCACATGTACATAAATATATGTAGGCCTATAATACTTATACACTATTATAATGCAATCAATGAGTTTTGACATTTGCGGGACGCGTTATGACGTTTGCGGGTAATTCTGGGATTAACCTTCATTCACCCACCAAGTTACATCCATTTTTTTTTTTTTTTTTTTTTTTTTTTTTTACAGACAGAAGGACAGACAGGCCGGGGGTGGGGTGGGAAGAAACTCTTCTTACCTCCCTGTACAGATAAACGTTCATCAAATTATAGTACGATTCACTATTTTTTCATTATTCTAATGGAAGCAATGAGTTTTGGCATTTGTGGTTGACGCGTTATGGCATTTGGAGTAAAAATGGAAATTTTGACATTTATGGTTGACGTGTTATGACATTAGTGGTTATTTTGACATTTATGATGGTTGACGTGCATGTTATGGCATTAGTGGTAATTTTGACATTTGTGACCGTGCACCTCAAAACGAACATAAAGTCGCACACACTGATTTTGCGTGAGGACTGAAAATAAGTGAAATAGGTCAACGTAGCCGAACTTGACTTTGTCATATTTTCTGAAAGAGCGGGTCTTCTTTTACATTATGCTAAAATTTGGTATCATAAAACGGGCAGGAAAGTGTGTTTTTTTAGCAGTTTATCTCGAACATTATTTGGTAGAATAGTGTGATTAGGTGTGTCTTAAGAATCCCTTTTTCATTTCTGAAAAACCTTGTCCACACTCTTCACTTTCAACTCTAATAACTTTTGAAAGGATAGTGCTACTGCTTTGAAAGTTGGCATTGATTGTGGACGAAATGTGTTAATGAGGCATATTTAATTTCAGTTTAATATGATAATCCCTTCATTGTTGTTACTCTGGTGGTTTACTTCCTGCTTTTTGTCCCATTCATCGCACAGCCAGCACGGTTTGGTAAAGATTAAGCGCTTAAATAGACACTGTACTTCAGAGTCTCTTTTCTCAGTTCACACTTTTCCTGAGTTTGTGCTTTCTTTCCAATATTTAGATAGGTTAGGAGAGTCCATTGGATTTGAGTTATACATCATTTTAAAGCTAAAAGTCTGCTCTTTCAGAATGTGGTCTTAACTAAAAATTCATGTCTGGCGACTTTTTGTTTGTTTTGAGGTGCAGGGTCACATTTGTGGTTGACGTGTTATGACGTTAGTGGTAATTTTGACATTTGTGGATGACGTGTTCTGACATTTGTGGTTACTTTGACATCAGTGGTCGATTTTGACATTTGTGGGCTCTACACACGTACAATCAATCGAGCAACCAATCACAGAGCGACCTATCCTTCAGCAGACGCTGAGAGCTTCACGCGTACAAATATCACGCACCACAACAACAAAGGCTCATTACCACAACAATGCCTCGTACGAAAAACCTCAACAGAGCCGAGCTGCTTAAGAGAGCTGAGACAAGGGCTGCTAGAGCGAAAGTTTTAGCTGAAAAAGCGGCCGAAAGAACAGCGCGTAAAGAGGCTGACTTCGCTAAAGCTGTGAAAGATCTCTCGGCCGCCATTGAAGAATATAGCAAAGCTTTGGCAGCTGTGGAAGCTCTACAAGCTGAAGAAAAAGTTGAAGTAGAAGCTGTCACAGCTGCTCGCGTAGTTGCCCTTGCAGAGGAATCGGTGCACAGGAAACCCAAAGCACAATTAGGTGAAGAATCTGTAAAAACATTACCCGGGAAAAGTGTTAGATCTATTACACCTATAAGAGCCTTGAACGCACCGTCTACATCGTCTCCAATGTCTACATCGTCTGATGATTGAGCTGAAGAAAAAGTTAAGGCTGAACTGATAGAGCTTCTGTTTGCTGTGGAAAAGAAAGAAAAGAAATCTGAAGAGAAAGCTGAAGAAAAAGTTGAGGCTGAACTGGTTAAGCTGCTGTTAGCTTTAGAAGAGAAAAATGAAGAGAAAGTTGAAGAAGAAGGAAAGGTTGAAGAAAAACATAGAGATAGCGGGGCTGAAGAATTTTTCTAGCTATGAAATCTGCCAGAGCTGTTGAAGCTTCCAAAGCTGCTACCAAGTCCCCTGTACATCGAGAAAGGTCCGTTTGAAAGGATCACGCAGTCCATCGCCCGAGTTGTCCCAAACGTCGAACCTCGTTGAAGTAGATTACAAACGGGTCTTTGGGGAGTAAATGCCTTGGAAGACCCACCATTTTTATGCATAGAGACAGACCACGATGCATAAAGAAAGAACACATACAAAATACACATTCCGCCGTAGGAAAATTCGGTTTTGAAGCACGCACGCACAGTCAATCAAATAACCAAGCTCGCAGAGTAAACTATTTGTACTGGAAATCGCATGCGTATGAGCTTTCAGAGCTAAAGCAGCTGCTGATGTCAACGTTTGTAAAGATTATGGAAGCTAGAAGTTGAATATTTCAGATTATATATTGCTCATGAACGGGTAATTATTGTGTAACCATGATTCCCGGAGATTGTATAAATATAACCTCTAATAGTTGAAACACTGAGAGATAGAGTAACGCTTGAAAGATAGCTATACTACTACCAGCGTTGTTGATGTTGACAAGTACATGGAACCGGTAATGACTATCATGGACACTAGGGGATATGTTATTTTCACGCAATATCATAAATATATACCTCGTCAATATAATGCAAGTTTGGATTAAACACAATCGCCTATTTATACAATATTTTCCTAAATTACAACATTTTTTTTAAGACCTCTCTCACTCTGCCACCTTCTGATTTGTCTCTCAAATTGTTTGAAAAATTGATTGACTTAGTCAAAGAAAAATACGACACCTGTGCTATTACCTCAGTCAACATTTCTTTTTCGTCGCACCTGAAGTTTTGCCCAGATGTGATGGAAACTATTTTGAAAACATTCACAAATTTGCACATCCTTAATAGATTTGCGGGATATCACCAAAACCAAATACTACATTCGGATTCGATAAAAGAGGGTGGACAGATAAAAACCTATCCCAAACTTCGCATCTTAGATATCGGTTATAATTCGGCTATTTTTTTTTTTTTTTTTTTTTTTTGTCTATTGTGATGGTTATTGTGATGTTTATGGTGTCTAACCCCATGTTTTAGGGGTCAAGGAAATGGAATATACTGATTATTCTAGTGTAAAACCTAATCTTCCACAATGATACTAACCTTTTTCCCATATGTATAGGGTTAAATTTTCCTTCTCCTTTACCTCTACTTCAACCGCCATTTTTTTTTTTTTTTTGGTTTTTTTTGGGGGTATTTTTTTTCAAGTCACGTTAACTACCGTACTCTTGATAACAAGACTTAGTTCTAGCTATCAATCTGGTGTTTTCTACCAACAAAAGAGCAGAAAATATACAAATAGGTTACATTATACATGTATGTGACATGCAAACACTGGTATGTGGCTGGTGCATTTAGGGTGCATAACTGTTAACCAGTGCTAATACTGTATCTGATTTATTGTGCCCATTGACATTTTTTTTTTTTGGTTATCAAACCTTTGATAAAAGTGTACAGTTCTACTGTAGGTGTACAAATTGTGAAATGACTTGAATAAGCCTTCTTTGATATACCAATTGTCCAGCACAAAGGTAATGTTTCGGCTGGATGATGCATCCCATGAGCCAATATATTGTACATGGAAGAATCTGCATCAGTAGTACTGTCTGTACATCAGCTTGCTTTGGTCATCACCAGTGCTGATGCTTATCTGTCCCTTCATTCTTTCTACGTGCTCGATTCCATATGCTTCATGCTCTTGGTCTGAACACATACCAAGGTACCTGGTACAAGTGCAGATACAAACTCAGTAGCATGTCATATTTCTTACATTTTTTATTGATGGCTTGGAGCAGGTGCCCTTCCAGCTGTGATGGTTACTCGCACCTATTATCTCCTGTTTCTTATATTTTTATTGAGGGCTTGGAGTAGTTGTTCTACCAGCTGTGACGGGTTTTCGCACCTTCGAGCAGATCAATGTAGGCCCGAATTTACAAAGAAGGTACAATTTTTGTCCATGGTTTAAACCATGGACAAAGACCGTATTTTTAAACCATGGACAAAGACCGTATTTTTGTACGGAGCGCTAAGTGTTGCATGGCCTATTTCGTTACGAAATCAGTCATTTTGTCGATAGTATGGACATGTGGAAATGGGTGTGGATTAGTCTCATGTGTCATGGGGGGGGGTGTTTCTCGGGTGCAGCATTTCTCGGGATCGCGCCCTCACTCGGCATAACGCTTATAGTCGGCAAAAAAAAAAAAAAAAAAATCGATAAAAAGGGTCCAGAGCTAGACTATGGAAGAAGGGATTAGAATACCACCAGCAACCATGGAGCTATACAACCAAATAGGTATGAAGTCATGCCTCACCGAAAGGCAACTCAAAACAGCAATGTAACTGAAACTGCAAAACTTGAGAATTTCTTTATATAGCAGATGAGTATCCGAAATGGAGGTAGAACCTCAGTATAACCAAGGACTCTACGATACGTTCAGTGCCAACAACAATTCCTCTCACCTCGCCCACGAAAAAAGAAACAAACTACTGAGGATCATAAATGATTTGAAATAGATAAAGTACTGAATAAAGAGCAGTCTGACAGTTATCCTAGTATCATGACGTAGCTCATTAATATACATCCTTGTTAAGATTTTTATTTTTCATGGTGCAGTGCGTTGTTTCTATACCAACCTTCAAAACTACACAAGCAGGGCCTATTCATATTTTTTTTTGCACTGTATAATAGAATTCGAATCATCTTTTTTTTTCTCTCTCACTTATATATATATATATATATATATATATATATATATATATATATATATATATAATTGGGCCGTGACGCGAGAAAAGGGCCCTTAGCGTCGCTGCGCGCAAACGCCAGAAAACGGCGCAGAAGTTTGACAAAGAAAACGCGCCAAAAAGATCGACTAGCTAACTGCGCGCACATGCATAGATGCATCAAAAAGTGACAGGATTTGGACAAAACAAGCTTTTTTGAATGTCTTTATGTGGAC
This sequence comes from Diadema setosum, assembly GCF_964275005.1. Lineage (NCBI taxonomy): Eukaryota > Metazoa > Echinodermata > Echinoidea > Diadematoida > Diadematidae > Diadema > Diadema setosum. The sequence goes on along the minus strand of NC_092696.1, from coordinate 7,381,481 downwards.
ATTCAGGCTTGGAATTTCAGAAAATGGTTTGCATATCTAAATACGTCAGAGTTCCTTCTACAATGTGGAGGTGAAAACTCATTTTCGGTATTTAATGCCCTAAGGGCCCTTTTCTCACGTCAGGGCCCATATATATGATATATATTCTTATTAAGTTGAGATTGAGATGGAAAAGTCTCCTCTACTACTTTCAGGGGGAAAAGAATCCATAAAAATGTATGAATTTATTTCTAATTTGTAGTGTAATGAAAATGACTGCATTTCCGGAGTTAGGACTAATGAAATGATAATATTTTTCGATATGACTTATGAAACAGAAGAGACTATTATGGACTGATGTTCACTGAGGAGCGAAATTCTCCCATTGTCCTGCCTCTGACCGCGTTGATGTTATTTTGGTCCATTAGAGCGAAGTGTGTCTATGCATGCGAGCTTCATTTATTGACTTACTTCGGCTGATACCTTGCAAGGAAACGTCCTTTTTTTTTGGTCCTAATTCATGTCACGGATTAATTGTGTCCACAGTTTTTATATTATTGCGGGACATTTAAATATGACACACGACGTATAGCCGATCATTCATTTAGGCCGGTAATTCATGGTTTAAAGTACCCTGTTCTCGAGACTCTATAACACATACGTATACACGCACACACACGCACACGTGTGTCATATTTATAAATTGTGTCACTATGGAATCCGCGGGACCCCCTTAGAATGGTTTAAGAGTTATTTAACAGAAAGAAAGCAATTTGTTAATATCAATAGCCATGATTCGCAATTAAAGCCTATTTCATGTGGAGTCCCGCAGGGCTCCCTCTTGGGCCCACTTTTATTTATCTTATACATAAACGATCTTCCAAAATCATCGCAAATTTTGTCATTCATTTGTTTTGCCGATGACACAAGTTTGTTTTTTTCACACCGAGACCCTGATGCATTAATAAATATGATGAATACTGAGCTCAGGTCCGTGCAATCCTGGATTTATGCGAACAAATTATCCTTGAACATAGAAAAAACTCATTATATGGTTTTCAGTAATTCTTTGAATGCTGTTCCGTATGATATCAAAATAAATGATTTATGTTTAAAGCAGGTTAATAACACAAAGTTTTTAGGGCTTTGGATTGACCAAGAATTATCCTGGAAAACTCATGTTAATTTCGTAAGTAAAATTTTGTCTAGAAATATTGGAATTTTCAATAAGCTCAAACATTTCTTTCCTGTTCATATTTTGCAGAGTATATATTCTTGTTTAATATCTCCACACCTTAATTATGGAATTTTGGCGTGGGGAAATGCAATTCACTCATTACTAGATTCCCTTCTTCGTATTCAAAAGCGTGCAATAAGAATCATAAACCACGCCGGATATTTTGCTCATACCAATTGTTTTTTCCATCAAAACAGAATTCTGAAAATTTCGGACCTATTTTATTACAATCTCGGAATTTTCATGTATAAACTAACAACTAATGAATTACCATCTGTTTTTATCCACATGTTCAAAAGAAATCGCTCTATCCACTGTTATCCCACTCGCCAGAGTGACGCCTATCACCTTCCCCATACTCGCACTATTTTTGCAAAGAAAACAATTATATTTACTGGACCCAGATATTAGAATGATCTCCCTCCAGATATCACTTCTTCCTTATCTTTATTCACCTTCAAACGCAAATTAAAACAGTTATTACTTAGTGGATACACACTACCAAGCTTTTAGCAGCCTTTTTATGCTCCCAGTCTTTGGTCCTTGTCCGCAGCACCAAGTTATTCAAGTTATTTCATGATACCGATACATCTTTAAATAATATGGCATTTTTGTTTTTTCAAACACTGCGAGATTTGTATGCAGTCTGGTTTGAGCGATATCTATGTGGTTCATTAGTTTATTACTCATCGATTTTTTGTACTGGTGTAATTTTAGTTGGTCAAGACAAACATATCCGTTCTCCGTGTAAAATTATATGCCTATGAACTCGGGAACCTACAGTTTTACAAGCTTTAAAGCTTTTATGTAGGCCCCATCATATTTCTTATACTTACTAGTGAAATTTTCACACGATATGACCATGTACATTTGTGTCAAGTATATTTTCTTTTCTTCTTCTTCTACAATCAAAAGACATGATTGTATATATATATATATTGTATTCTTGTTTTGTTGTCAATAATTTTGTAATCTCATCATTGAGAAATGGAAATATGAAATAAATAAATTTGAACTTTGAACTTTGAATACACAATACAGCACATATTCTTGCACAAGAGAGTGCATTTTATATGCATTTATCATTAGGAGGCAGAAAAAAAAAAATATACGAACACTCAGACACACACATACACACACACACACACACATACAGGAAAACAAACAAACAAACAAACGAACTCACATGTTCATATAAATCTATTACTCTGCCTTTACTCTGCCTATGCCTATTACTCTGCCTCTATTACTCTGGTGCACGAAGTAATGGAAATTTAAAAAAAAAAGAAACTGTGCAGCACAATTGATTTCCACAGTGCTTTTCCGTTCGTCACATGTTTACCTATTTTTTATTTTCTATTGTTGTTCTTTGTTTTACAATTTTTTCACATGCAATACAAGGTCGTATGTCAGACAACCCAACACTCGCGTATTTTCACTGTAGAGGATACGCAGGGCTCCTGTAGGGCACGTGTTCTTTTTCCCATCCCGCGTTGGAGAGAAAAGGGAACAAATCCATTAAAAATCGCTTGGATATTTTTGTCCCTCTTTGTCACACGAATTGACATATTTATCGTGCTGTATCGGAAATCGTCAGCCAAAATGAACAATTTTATAATTCATTGAGGTATTGGACTCTAACATCATGCCAAAGTGAATTGCAGCCTTTAGAATAGTACTGCACATTAAACTTCTCTAAATAGTACACAATGCCTATATATGTAATTACCATCTTCCACCAATTTGTCACATGTTTATTTTTAATCTGCACTTATACATTGTAAACTTTGTGACTTTTTCATTATTTGCGTTCGTATGTAATGATTACATCGTGTTATTTTTTAGTTGCAATTTCTTCTTTGTATGATTTTTATGTTTTGTTATACTTTCACGGCCTCGCTGAAAAACAGCTCATACGTAGCTGATAGCAAGCTTGCTCCCGCGATTGAACAGATAAACTCAACTCAACTCAACACATGCCGTCCCCTACGAGAAATTTCTAGCAAGCATGACTCGTGGCGCCAGTCTGTATTTTAATAATTATCATCCTCCATCGGGTACGATGGTATAAATCTGTATGATAGTACGCCGTGCTGGCCGCCGTGCGTAAGGTAAGAGGTAATACGATACTGTTTCAGTAGACTGGCAGAGGAGCAGCGGCTCTCAATAATTCAGGAACTTCGGGATGACAATGAGTTACAATGCGGTTGCCTAGCAACAACCTACAATACCATATCGCACCGGTATTGCATACTGTTTTAGCACAGTCCCAGGATTGGTCTATGAATATTTCGAATGTTTTTGTCTTTGTATAATTTTTTTTCCCCGCTTGCGTATATTTTCCTATATAAATACCCGATGCTGGTACTACAGTGTATAATCGCACTCATGGAGTTCTCTTTAATTCAAATTTCAACCGTGCATGCAGTTCTCTCTATTTTCCTCCTCGTTTGTCTCACTGTTTTCTTTTTTGCTTTCTTTTTTATTTCACTGGACCTTCGGCAGACTGGTGTTGCCATGACAACGGAGCTAAGCAGTGTCATCAGGGGGGCATTTCATGAAGCATTTTGTCTGACAAAGTTGTCGGACAAATTTGCTCTCAGCCAATCAGATGCAAGGATTTCAGTAGCTTGTAACAGTTTGTCAGAAAAATATCCGACCAAAACGCTTCATGAAATGCCCCTCAGGCTAATGTTTTGTCAGTTGTTGAACAGTGTATATATTACAAATATGTTGGGTGAAACGTCAAGTTTAAAGAATGGCAGTGTTGTTGACACATTATGCTAATAATGTATTCATTAATTTGATTTCTTCATATCAAGTCAAATCAAACCAAATCAAATCAATCGAAAAAAAAGTCACACTAAAGCTAATTTAAGAGGACGACAGTCATTTCAAGTTCTGAACCAGCAGAACGACCAGATGAAATATTAAGGTTTCTTCATATAGACCCAATTCCACGCTCCATCATATCACCTTCTTCTTCAATCTTTGACTCTAGTAAAGTGGGTACCTCCTTGTCTTGAACTTGGAGACTTGGTGGCGACTTGATGTTATAGTGGGAGTCGTGTCTCGCTGGTCACGTAGACTTCTCCGCGACGCCTTCAAGAGACTCGGAGATGTCTCCGCGACATCCCCGCGACGTCTCCTAATTTGCAGTCCATTCAAGTCGCGGATGTATAAAGAATGTTTTCCTATTAACACTTTTATATCCTAACTGAAAAGCATACTACCTCGACGTTTCATATTTATTTTGCTGACAGACAAATGTTGATCACAATCCTATCCAAGGAACTGTTGACTCTGCTCTAGCACAGGTGACACCATCAATGGCGTTGCAAGGTGAAAGTCATTTTATATATGAAAACTGTAACAATAACCAATGATAGCTTATGAAGACTTTGACTCTAAGGTCTCTATGATTCACAAGCTTTTATTGCAATATTCTTTCAGAGAGCATATCAATGACAATGCCTGTACGATTTCCCACAATCTTTAAAACTAATTTCAAGACACGACCTCTTTTGGATAAAACATGATCCTTTTCAGAACGGTCGTGTACTTTTCGGAACGACGTGAACTTTTCTCCCAATACGCAGTAACTTGCTGTGCAGAACAAACTCTCGAATTAATGATATCCCCTCACCAATAGCACATCATACGCCTTGGACTTGGTAGATAGCAACATTGTCAAACATCATCTGCTCTATTCAGGCTTGTCACTTTTTGTATCAATTCACTCAATAACACGTGATTCCAGCCATAATAACCCAATCACTCTGATCGATATTTATTTTTCACGCTTTTTATTTGATCCAAAAACTGCTTGAAAATCGATAGAGGGAATCGATAAGAAACGCTCCGGACACTGCTAATAACAGACTGGTGTCACGTTCAGCCCGTTTCGTTTTTTATATAAATTAAAAGAAATGTTCTACATCCGGGGTTTCGGGAAACGTCAGGACAGGTACGGTGTAACACCACCATGATTGACGGAAGGATGAGGGTTTCTTGGGGTGCTCGTTCACCATATCCTTTCGGCCTACAAAATACGAGGGACCAATATAGAAGAGACGTTGATTCCAACACGAGCAACAAGACATACCCCTTTTTATTATCAAAACTTAAAAAATAAAGATTAAATCTTGACAGATCTATCTGACTTAAACTAATTTCTTGAAATGCACTAGGTAACTGCAATATTTAGAAGAAAAAAAAAAACATCTTTGGTGTACGTTCAGGAAGCTTGCGTGTTGCTCGATACAAATTTCTTGTTACACGAAAACAATAAGAGCCCACATATCGCCCAAAGAGGAATTGACTGTCTTCCCTTAATAGTACGGGACAAAATGAAGGGAAGAAATAAATAGACGTTTGGTATAATGAAATCAAGACGTCATTCGCTCACAATCTGATGAAACCCAGCAACGCAAGAAACAAAATTTCAAAAGCGGCACTAAAATTAATGATATAGTGCAGTGTTTTATGTACGATCGAGGAGAATGCATGTACAATGAATGTGCAGATTACCATATCACAGAAACATGAGTATGGTCATCTTAATTTCATTTTGTTTAATCGATTGTTCCATCACGGCGACAGCTTTGCATCTGCTCATCTGTGATGTTTGTAAGTTAGAGGTGTAGTCAACCAATGACTACACTTCCAATCCAATCTGTAACAAATCACCTGTCTCTCATGCCGCAAAAGTGTACTGGTGTGACGAAATTACGCCAGACTTTTATTTTGATTCAATCTGGTGTTTTGTTCGTGAGGTTGAAGTTAGCAGTGATGTCTGTGCATGCCACGCTGATTTTGACACAAATGTAAATTCATTTCGCCTCCACAAATGTGTAAATAGTTATATTTGTGAAAAGTGTCGGCCTACTCCAACCTCTCATCCTAACTTTCGAAATGCCTTAATCACGAAGGGAAATGGTAATGTCGCACATAACAAATTACTGATCTTGACGCAAAACAAGTATCAAGAATCATGGCTGAAGACGTATACAATTAAATTCAAGAACTGTGACGTCGAAATGTGACTTGACTGCCTTTGTTTTTGCAGACATACGTCCATATTTACCCCTTGAGAGTGTTATCTTGTATCAGATGGTAATTTACAGCGTCTGTGATCACAGAGTTGAATTACGAAAGCGAATGGTTGCAGGGACAGTCGCTGGTGTGAGAAAGCTTTATGAAAGTGCAATTCTTTTTCTTCATGACTCTGACTGCAACTTCACGGCCGAGTATCCTTGGCCGGATATCAACGGTCGACGTACGTCCCTGACTATAATGACGTCATTGCAAGGGCTTCATATCTAACACAGATCGGGTGCCGGTAAACACTTGGGCGAAACAATGATGCCATGCATCGTGACCAGCCACGTGTGTCTGCTGGCCAGGTTTTGCTGCGTCAAAGGTTTTCACTCTCATATCATCATGACCAAAATAATCTGACTTATATACGGCTTGCGCATATGTGTTATCACACCTTCTCTTTTAAGTACGCTGACTTTTAGATAATACATTGTACATGAACTCTCCCGCCACGATATCTGCGCGCTCAGATAACCTGGAGACATTTGAGAATATTTAGATCTCACATGTAAAAAGTCTGTATTTACTGCAGTAGCTCTGTTATTTAACCACAGCCATATACGGGATCCTTTTGTTTTCCTTCTTTTTTTTTTTTCTTCGTATGTTTCCACAGTAGTCCTATGCTATAGGGGTATAACGTAGACAGGGTTTTCTTCTCTCGTTGCTTCCACTGCAAAGACGAGTCAGGAACGACAATTTGAACCTAATGAGGAATCGTTGCATTGTAATTTAGAACGTCGGGGGCAGTCGTTCGCATTTATTTTCTTCCGTATACTCGGCGTCCCCTCCCCCTCCCCCGTAATTCTTTATAATATCGAGGCCCTGTTTTGTTACCTTCGCGGCTTGTCCAAACTCCACTACAATACACACCAAATGTACTCGCATGTAACATGCGTCATGTTCACATATTTATTGTGATTAGCTCATTGGATGTTGTTTTGGTCATGTATAGATCTTTGGACTAGAGGTGTACGGAACGAACGAAACCAATATTGCAATTCTACGTAGCATTGAATCCTTGAGTTTTACCTTGAACATTATAAACTATTTTGTACATTCCGTAGATTTTATTATAATCTCGACATACTGAATTTCGCATGTGTTTCGTCATCTTTCGTAATTAGCATGTTGTACTAAACGCCTATATTATTTCTTTGGAACCTACATCCTACAAGCATTGCTTTTTAGTAGGTTCCTCATATCTACACATTATTACATTACATGTCCTTATACATTTGTGAAATTATGTCTAAAATTGACTGTTGTGTTAAACATATTTTACGTCGAAATCAAATGGAATACGAAACCTGAATATGAAATGTGGAATACGGAACATGAATAAAAAAAAACACAAAAAAACAACAACTATAAATCACAGATATTAACATGCAGATTTCACACTTAATACATGTAGCCTCCTTCCCTGAAGTTACTGTGTAATGATCGTGCCTATCTCATATTCATTATGTAACATAATTGGAAAGGAATTGTATCTGATCGACGAAAATAAACACCTGCGTCAATGAAGGACAATTTACTCGATCAAACAGCTTACGATGAGAAACTCAACTTGAAGAATCATTAATTTGCATGTAAACATGATTGTGTAACAATTGATGAAACAATATTGAAAGAACGTAATAACAGTTTCAAAGATGTTATCTTATTTGCATTATAGTTGCAAAAAAAGTCTCTATGAATAAATTATGCTAAGATATAATGATTACAGTAATACTGTAATCATTATATCTTAGCATAATTTATTCATAGAGTAATCATTATATCTTAGCATAATTTATTCATAGAGACTTTTTTTTTTTGCAACTATAGGAATAAAAGCTAGTACTTACATAACCTCCGATTATCCAGATATGCATACCAATGCCGTCTTTTATTACTATCATAACCACAATTCGTTACACCTGTACCTCATCCACTAGATCACCTTTAATGACAGAAACATTGGATGTTGTTTTTGCGGAGCGTTGAAACTTTTTTTTTTTTAATTATCATCACTGTTATTGCAGGAGGAGAACGAGGTAATTATCTTGTGGGCATACGAATACTGTCGTAATTTTCTTATAGCCCTATACAAAGTTTGAAGGGGGGGGGGTATGACCTCAATTGAATCTTCTTCTGTCGTTCCAAGTCTATCTGCTTTCGTATCTGCCGTACTAAGTTTTTTTCAAGGCGCGTTCCGGCTCTAAAAGGGAATGATACTTCATTTACGAGCCCTGTCGCGGTATGTTGAGGCCGCCGTCGAGACTTCTACCAGGTAAAAATGTGAGTAGACTGCATGGACTTGCGGTAGAATTTATTGTATTAAGTGATCTTGGGAGTTGCGTTACAGAGTCATTTATCCACTGTTCTCCCGGGCCGAGCCCTGCCATGGCATGTTGAGGTCCTCTGTGTGTGTATGACTGTGTATGTGTGCATGCGTGTGTAGGCCCATTATAGCGTGGATTTTGAGGGGGATAAGAGTGGGTGGAAGTGTGTAGGGGATCGGACTAATCCATGGTAAGAACATCATGCTCTTCCTTACATAAGACAATGACTGCTGCTTACATACTGGTAGTACTTTGAAATTATGACAACTGGACACAAATGATACAGCAGCATGAACATTAAGAACACAGAAAATGTTTCGTTTGGCGTCATTTAATGCACAATCATCTTCGCATGAATTATTGAGACCATTAGCCAGTCTTCTTCCAACCATAATGCACCATAGTTTTAGCCACATCTCATTTCGAAACAGATGACTATACATTATAGGACTACACAACAATCTGTTTACTGTTTACTAACCATGGACTGGTCATCATGTATAAGCCTCCTGTATAAAGTAAAGCCTGGGTAAAGATACATGGGATTCAAACTCAACCTCTAGTGGCATACAGATGTATCTGTGGGATTTCAATAAAGTAGGACGTGGTCAATATCGTAACAATGCACTGGTCCAACATAAATGGCAGAAGAATTATCACTACCAGACCTTTTCCTGGTTTACTTAATTACTTCTGAACAAATGGCGTTTATGTGTTGTTGTTTTTTTCCTGCAGACAAGAGATTTCTTATCGAGAACAGTTAATCAACTACAGAAAGTGTTCTCTTTAAATATAAGATATCTGGTCGGAGTGATTGACTGTATCGAAACGGGATGCGATTGTCATAAAGGTCTTCTGTGCATTCGCTATTGGTATTTTACTAGTTGATGCCAGGCGGGTGTAGTGTACTAGTAATTTGTGCATTTTTTTATTTGCTGCAGAAGCGGTTGGATGAAGGGGGGGGGGGGGGCGTTTCGTGATATACACACTCATCTTCTTTTGGCTTATGGCTCATTTGACGACAAAAATATAGAGAAATGAATATTGCACGTATAATGTATTATAACCCAGACATATATAAGTGTGAGGTTGTGCATGGGCAGAGCTCCCAGTATCGATCTACGATACACTGGTCCTAACCTTGCTATATCGTCGCTTAAATAGGTGGGCACTTAAACATTAATTCAGACTGAATAAAGACAATGTATCAAGATTTAATGACAACGGCAACAACAGCAAAATTTAATGTCGTTACTTTTTAGCCTAGATAACCGTAAAAACCGCATTCTTAATGAAGGGGTCTCACTTTTGTGCGTCAAGGCATGAATCATATTTTTAGAAACGAAAATATTGCCGCGCGTATTGAAAGAAAATTAATTTCTACACTAATGCTCAGGCTATAAATAGGTTGTGGACGAATTTGTGGGTAACGGCCACGCCATTTTCTTGTCTCCGTTTGCGTCCCGATCAAACGCACGGTAGGTAGTGAAGGAGCGTCCTGTATCGAGGACGTCTGGTAAGACACCCACGTGGTTTTTCCGCGCGAGCTTTGACGCATTCGTAATGGCGTACGTGTCCTTCCGGTAACACTTCATCGTGGAGATACACAGCACTTCCTTGCAACCCCGCCTGAAGTTCGGGTTGTAGCACGAGTAGATGAAGGGGTTCCACGCGCAGGCGGCCAGCGATATCCACAAAGTTACCGAATAAATGCGAAAATCTGATTGGGCTAAGCTATCCCTCATGGCACAGACAAACCACTCCTGTGAAACAAAAAATGGCAACCATGAAATGAAAAACACTCCGCTGACTATCATGAGCATCTTGACAGTTTTGACCTTCGCGCGCGGAACGCTATTCATAGTCCGATGCAAAGAACGTCCACCCACTCCAACGGTCCAAATGTGACGAAACACACGAGCATACGTTATCACGAGGATACAAAGTGGCAAGAGGTATTCCACCAACAACAGTGCTGTGACATACATGATGCCCGCTGCTTCGGATGATACGAACGGCTGGCAAACTTCCCGGGTGTCTCCCACCAGAGTCACTGTCGAGAAAAAGTAAAAAGCTGGGCAGGATATCAAGATGCCAAATGACCAGCTGATGATTATCATTTTCTTTGCTTTCCCTCGCGTTATTTTGAAGCTGAGGGGATACAGTATCGTGTAGAATCGATCGATACTTATCGCTACAAGGACGAATACTGATGCACCCGGTTTCATGTACTGTAAGAATCGAACGAACATGCAGAGGAACGACCCGAAGACCCATTCACCGGCCACGATCCCTCCGATAAGGAAGGGCATGCAGAACATGGCCATGATAAGATCCACAACGGCGAGCGATATCACGAAGTAGTTTGTCGTGCTCTGCAACCTCCGGCTTCGCTGCACCACAATCAAGACGAGTATATTGCCGAATATGCACACCAGGCACATCAGGGAGGCAGCGAACGCCTCCAAGACGGTACCGAAGCTCATGGTGGTTACCGAAACGCCTTCTTGTTCCTGGTCCAATTTTGGTGATCCACCAACCTTCGTATCAATCCATAATGTAGTATTCCTCTGGGCAGGCCACCAACTTGTCTGTTCCAATTCTGTTGTCACTTCAGTTGTGTAATTGAAGACATCCGTGGCTGGTACACTGCTCATTCTACGGCGTCCTTACCTGTGATAATAGAGTATGAAAATAAGACTAGAGTTTACATCCGAAGGGTCATTAAGACAGCGATCTCTCTAAATCCCGTGGATTGAAAGTCAATCTAATAGATTGTAGTCAGGGACCAATCCAAAATTGGATTGAAAGTTTCAATCGAATAAGATTGAATTCTAACTCTATTAGATTGAAAACTTCAATCCAACGTTTGGATAGGTCCCTGACTATAAATCTATTTCAATCTAAGGAATTTAGAGTGATTGGTCTCATTTTGCCCTGATGCCTTCTTTAGCCCCCACCTTTGTTTGAATAAGGTACGCGTGTGTCCAAAATTTCTGACCCCTGCCCCTTTGGCGAGATTGTCTTAGACTGTTCCTTCCTTGAAGATCCCCTATATCCAAAACACTTTCCAAAGCACTCCCAAATCTCAAGACAGCTCTCGTTCTAATCTCCTATCTCAATTCAGACATCCCACCTTATCCCAGGTAACTGCTATTACAGTGTCTTATTATGTTATGCTATGTTATTTGTAGGCCCATCTATACTTTTCAAAGTGAAGTAATGCCGAATGAAAAATAATCTTTTTCATATGATTTTCGAGGTATAGCCTCCTTTGTAATTTCTCGAGAGCACTACAAGAAAAAAAATGTCCCTTTTTGAATGTCCCTTTTTTTCCCGGTTCCAATATAACACCAAATAGTAATGCTTGGGTCGCGCGAAAAAAATACTGCTTTATACATAAGATATAGGGAGCATACATGCAATCCCTAAAAAAGGGGGAGGCTGGGGGTGGCTTCAGAGTTCACGCTGTTCTCCAAGATAGCTCCTACATTAGGATTGCAGCACTGCCATGCACCCACTTGTATACACATTGGGCGTGAAGGAGAATCATAATGCATATCTGTCCGCAGATGTGCACACATGTGCTGGGGTTGAACTTCAGGAACTATTATAGGCTATAAGTATACCTGCATATAGGACAACGCAGGGATAGTTTTATTCGAAACATTTTATCTGAATCAATGAAAGATAAAAGTGATGTGTTCCTGAGCATCCATACGATTTAGTGTCTTTTCATCAGGATAAGCTTTTCAAAATATGGGAATGTCACATCAGAGTAAAATGATATTGAAATGTCTTGTCTGAACCGACAAGACCGAGCTTGTTCAAATAGAACAAAGAATTTTGTATCCATGTTTCATTGCAATCACTTTAATACATTGCACAGGCTGTAGTTAAAAATGGGCGATGATAGTAAAAAACAGCACCACCATAACCAACAAAAAAAAAAACACCACCAAAAATGCAAGAATAAAAAGCTGTTTTCATCTCCCTCACGCCGATCATCGTCGCACAATCTAAAGCTAGCTCCTTTTTTTTTTTCATTTCGACCGATTCAATATTTTGTTCACTTTATTATCCAGAATGCACTCGTTATTTTCGTTTAAAAATGAAATTATATTAAAAAAATACTACCAACACGGCGCCATTAAGAAAGCGAAAGACACGTAAGCACACGTCCTCGCACCTAGTGAAGGGTAAACTTCAATTTCTGGAGAAGACAATGCAGACAAAATCAACTTTCAGCTCAGAGATTTCCATCGCAGGCTCGCTGCCTATTTAACCCGTTGTGTGCCGCCTTGCAAAGAAAAGCGCATACGGACTAATCATTGTCCAACTTCCCTAGAGCAACGAGTTATAGATTTCTTTTCTGCTTTCTCGGACTTGTTCTGGAATAAAAAAACACGCAAAAGGCCGAATTTATTTAGTGTAGTAAGCACGTTATCCTTGACCCAACTTTAATCTTCTCATCGTATGAGCTACTCGTTCGCTGTCCTTGCTGTCCCTATTCTCTACATTCTATACGACGTTTTAATACCAAAAAAAAAAAAAGAAGTATGAGGAAAGTGAGAGAGTATACAATTGTGTTGACGTAGGAGAGGGTCGAGGTTGTTATGTTTTGGGGGTTTTCTAATGGTACAGGTAGATTTTGCTATTGTTATTGTTGTAGGAAATAAAAACAAATGAAATTAAAATGAAATAAATGAAGATTGCGACCTGATGTGCTTGGTTATTTTGGATTTTGTATTATGGCGGAACTGTACCATGAGTATAAATTTAGCCCAGTGAATGCATGGGACAGAAGTATCGGATTATACCTGGGTAGAATCTGATGGTAAGAGAGAGAATGGTTGATATTTCAGCGCATAGTTATCGTGGCAATACAGTGAAATGAAATTAGGAGAAGCAAATCTAACTGCAAGGACATTATAATGCAGTCAAGCTTATGACGGAAGCCTACACTTGGTTGCTGCTGCAGCTTGTAGGCAATCCAATGTTATACAATGTACAGTATCAAAGGTCACATGCAGCGACATATTGTGGAAAACAATACTACAAAGGTGTATTATTCTTGGTATAAGACGCCGTCAGAAATCATGTGAGTTTCGTGCTGATAGTGCTATTCTCGTGTTGGTACAAATACTATCTAATATCATGGAGAGATAAAAGAAGAAGTTTTGATGGTGATGGGATAGTAATAGTAGCTGTAACAGTTAAGCAGAAGCTGTAAAAAAAAGACGTACAATTATAGAAAAAGAAACAATGGAAGTGAAATATTTACACCGTTTTAAAGGGTGTGTACAGTTCTGGTCGAGGTGAAGATTTAGCTTATAACGTTTTGCAAGATATTCGGAAACCACTTTATGATATGTCAAATAGCATGTAATTCTAGGGGGTATCAAACGTTTGTTTGATGAAAATCGGTTGGCAAATGGCTGAGATATCCAAAAACAAGGTGAAACAAAGAGATCCTAATATAAGGCGTGGCCTGTCACTTTTTTTTTTTTTTGATATCTCAGCCATTTGAAAACCAATTTTCATCAAATAAACGTTGAATCCTTCTTAAAATTACATGCTCTTTCATATTTCATAAGAGGTTTCTCATTATCTCACTTAGGAATGTTCAAAACATGAATCCCCACCTCAACCAGTACTGTACAGTCCATTTAAGTCGTTATAAGCCTATGTATAAAAATGGTTGAAATCCTTTTGTCCGTTACGTGTATACTAAATAAAAAAAAAAAAACACCTCTTGATGTTGAAGAAGCACTGTATAGTACAGTAAGAGACCAACAGCGAATAAAGCAAAAACGCAATGACATTTAAAATGCAATGCACGAGTACGATCACTTCGCCTCCATAAAGGTGTGACATAAAGTCAAATTTAGCGAACGTGAGTCTTTCATAATATGTCATCCCTTCTTCACCGTGGAAAATGTCAGAGGGTGATACATCAATGGCGGGCGATCGGGCCGGGGAAGGCGGACATCAGCTCTCGACTCTGCTAGCCACTTAGCACGGCGTCTCCAATTTCCCTAAAATGTTTACGCAACGGGCGTAACGATGAGAGGTGAAGCTAAATGAATAGCGAGGTGTTGATATGTAGGCATTTCAAAATGATGACAGCGTTGCCTACCTGAAGAGTGTTTCACAAAGAATGTAAGTCGACCTTAAAAGTTAGAGTTATAGTAATACGCTGCGAGTGTCTTCAATGTTGTTCTAACTTCCTAATGAAAATTGAAATTTTTGAGAGTGTATTTTTTTTTTTTTCACGCAGCCGCTAAAATACAATTTGATAAAATAAATGAGGATTTTTCCTGTATTTTGAGATGGATGCTGTTCCGAAAAGCTGATGGAAGTTAGTGACATACCATAATTTTAGGTTGATCTGAAATCTTTGAGACATCACCCTGAAGTCCGGATTCATAACTATAATCGACTGAAGGTAAATGTTTGCGGTTCCTTGGCATAACTCTTGGCACAAAAAGTTGGGTCTTTTCCCATTTTTCAACAAAGGCTACTTTTTGCTACAAGTGCAAAACATAACACGCTCGTATTTTCAAATCTAATTTCAACGCCGTTCACGTTACAATATACAAAATTATAATTTTTCTATTAGAATGCCGATATGTAAATATTGGCATTCTATAATAAAAAAAAAAAGAAAAAAAGAAAGAGGAACGCTGAAAAATCTTCCGTCGAAAGAGCATGTCCACATGGGCTAACAGAAGCTCATGGCTATTGTAAAGGGCCTATACTCGTACAAAGCAGCACTATAGTCACCAATAGCGTAGTAAAGACAACACAAACAATAGATACAGTCATTAGAATCTTCGTCCGCCATTTCGCCAAGAACAAAGCATACAGTACGTGAAGCGTGACACTCACTTGTATAGCAGGCGAATAAATTAGGACGCCAGTAATACGATACGTGTGTGTATATGCTTGCTATTACAGGCGCCATCTTTGTACCACTGCTTGCAACGTGAATCACAGACAGACAGACACACACACACACACACACACACACACCGGTGGGACATCATGTGCATCGGAAGCACAACAGAATCGCTTCAGGCAATTATTCATTATTGTATTATCTTGGCCATAATGGCGCACACGAGCCAACATGCGTATTGTGCACACGTTGGGTTCCACCTACTGGTGATAATAATCTCTAGTTCCTCAGGCTCCATTGTCAACCAAACACGGTCAATCACGGCCCGATCTGCATGTTTCTACGTGTTGAATCCCCCGTGAATCGCAAGTCCCCTAATAAAATACGTGTGGTGCCTGACAATGATATCATATCTTGTGCACACACTTTCTTCATATCTACGGACGATGTCACTGAAATATTGATTCGGAGTATACAATGTAGATACCAAAGCAGTGCAGCTATGGCTATATTGAAAATAGTGATGATGATAATGATGATGCTGATGCTGATAATGAAGATAAAGTTGGTGATAATAAGAGTAATATTGATAATTAATGATTTTAAAAATACCGACAATAATAATTCATCATAAAAACTACCTTAATTACTGTCTGGGGATTTCCAATTACCCAGCTTTACATCTAGGCAAAGAGACACGTTCTTATTGCCCAGAGATTTGGTAAGCCCAGACGAGAATGAGACTCATGTTCTTGCGTTACAAAAAGGAAAAATTAAAATCTTTGAGTGCAACACTGTACAACCTTACCCACAGCAAGCCAGTTAATTCACTCAAAATACTACTAAGAACAGCACTATATCCTGGCTGCTACTTCTCGTGGTGCGTGAACAGCATAATATTATGTTAACGCTGACTACAAACAGTATCTGGAAATAAGATCAAGCCTTTTTCACCGAATGGCGTGTAGTGTATGATGCGAAGCGCTTTCACAAGGCAATATTATGAGGTTACAAACTGTAGAGGTTGGGCAAAATATGTCACACAAATGTTTACAAAAACAACTCTCTTTGAGTAAATTAGCAATTCAGAAGTTCGTCGTTTCGAATATGATTGGTTGTTATTAATGCGTAGACATGCACACACGACACTGTGATCCTTCATCACAGTTATACCATGACAGCGTTGCAAATAGTCACGCAGTAAAATCTCAAACCTTGTGATTCAATGCATTGTTCACAAAAAATGAACCGAAAGTTTGCTACCTAAGCTAACTCCTTTCCAAACTTCAATGCCTTATAATCTTTTGAAACTCTCGATAACACCTCGAAGGCTTGACCGTGTGGGTGCGATATTCTGATGCGGTGCATTGGCTTATTGTCTTTGAGGAATTTAAATTGGCTAGTCCACTACCACCGTGCTTGATTGCATCGAAGTGTTTGTCTTGAAGTTAGCTCTTTTAATGTTTCTCGTTGGTGTTAGGGGGGAAAATAAGACAGTGGCTGGCCAGTACATGCCTCACCAACCCTTTTTGTATCCAGCTACAAATTCGACGTCTCCTCGGCTATCAAAATACACTCTGCATACGTGTTAGTCGTACATTGACAAATAACGCAACTGTGATGCCATTTACTGCATGGATCTTGCCTTTAAACACACACACACAAACACACACACACACACACACGCACACACACACACACACACATACAAACAAAACAACATCTGCTGTATTATGTCAACGACTTGGATTACAGTGTGTAAATAAATGTCATGCCAAACTATACGCTGCAGCGCCTGATGATAGAAATAAAAAAAACAAAACGAATACAGGAACACAAAAACAATCAGACCTTAGGGCAATCGTGTGAGAAAACACAGCAAAATAGCAACATGAACTACATAATCCATTGCACATAGGATTAAACGGAACCTTGTGAAAAAAGCATGTAATCCTAATAACAGAAGATCTGAATTCTAGTCCACACCATGCCAACGTTGTCATGGAAACGTATCAGACACGAATAATTATATGGAGCACTCATTAAACGGAATGTGTGGACTTTGTACTCATTGGGATGAAGTTCGCTGTGTTGATTTTTTCTCCGTTCAATGCATGCGGTGACATTGGATTCGCCATGATTATTTGACTTCGGTTTTAGAATTTGAGGAGCAGTAGTATTTGTGCCTATACGACTAGCAGCATACGACTCAAGTCATTCAAATCATTCATTTAAATGAAAGAAAAGAGGAACTGCGTGCATTTATAGCCCTTACGGCTGTAAAGTCATTATCACCGATTACAAGTCGAATTTATGCAGACCACGTAAGCCTATGTACCAAGATGCATTACTTTTCAGCATGAAAAAAAAAGTCAGCTTGTGATCACAAAGTCATAACGTAATATGATCAAAGGATCAAAGGCGCCATCTTCGACAAAGTCGAAAGAAGATCATAATCATTTTAAAGCCATTTCAATTACAATCCTTTTCTCAATTACAAATGACCATGATCATACATCACGTTTACATTGTTAGGTCAGGCACAGAGGCCCGAATTCACGAAGGTGGTACAACCTCGTCCATTGTTTAAACCATGGACAAAGACCATGGAGCGCCAAGTGTCGCATGGGCTATTTCGTTACGAAAACAGTCACTTCGTAACGAGTAATATTCCATGCGACACTTGGCGCTCCATGGTCTTTGCCCATGCATGGTTTAAACCATGGAGCTACTAACAGAGAGTAGCTCCATGGTTTAAACCATGGACAAGATTTTACCACCTTCGTGAATTCGGGCCAGAGAGGACTGGTATACAGTTCTTTACGACAGGTCTGAAGGTATTTTATCTCACGACCAAAAATGTCTGGATAGAGAACTTACTATCTACAATTAATAATTGTACACACACCTTATAGACTGCAGATATGGATTATTCGCTTTTTAGGCAGCATGCTTGTTATCAGAGAAAGCATCTAATGGACCAGGGCTCGAAACAAACTGCTTTCCTCTGTTGGCCCGTTTGGGTCATTAAAACCTTTAAATTTCAAAGTTTGGTGGCGCGACAACTTTGCAGGATCCAAGAGGAAGAAGGTTTCCCCCAATTTTACCGTTCTTACAAGATAAGCAATTAATTTTGTATTCAATTAAATTCAATTCAAATAATTCATTTCCATATAATGTAAGACCAGGTATATGGTCTTATCGCTTATGGCACGAGTAAAGAATTTCAAATTGCACGTATTTCAATAATAATATTGTCATAGTAATTTTGTCGTGGTAATTATTTCGATCTTAAATTGACAATTAGTTAAGCGACAAGAACCATGTATTCATTTCATGAATTTGAATAAAGAACCATATATTTTTATCTTTGTATGGGAAGAGATATCCACAACAAAAGCACAACTTGTAAGTTTTTGTTAATCACTCTAGAAGATAAGAGAATCTCAAGATCAGTCAAGGATTCCATGTATGAAAATCTTGACATAATGACGACAGATGAAACGGACGGACAGACAGAAAGGACAAGAACGAAACAAGGACGGACAAAATATATAGGCCTTATTGTGTAAATATTAGTCCGGCTTTTATGTTCAAACGAAAATAGAATAATGCTCAACAGAAATAAACAAGCACAGAGGAAAACAAAGAAAAAAAATAGCCGTATATGTGTGTGTGCATGCAGACAGGTGTGGCACGTGCTGACTACAATTTATTTACCTGCTATCATTTCGCGTGATATCACACGGTTCCAGCGGAAAATCTTGCTCAATCATTTGAAGAGTTTGTTTGCAAAAACCGATGAGTCCATATTTGCCAAATGGAGATATTTGCGATTAAAGGTCAAGAAAAATAAAGGAATAAGAAACATTTTGCTTCTTTTGACCATAACTTCAAAAATATACCTTATATGTAGTGACCAATATATCATTTAAAAGGTATTATTTTGTACTTTATGACAGAGATCGTACTTCAAAATCTTCAAAAATGGACTTATCTGTTTTTGCAAACAAACCCTTCATTAATTTGTTACCACGGAGTACTCTGCATACATTATTTGTCCGGCGATGTGTCTCATAATGAAGGACTCACGCGCTCAAATTAGAGACAACGTATCATGGGCAATTTCTACCTACAGACAACTACAGTAGTAATAATTGCTGAGTCCATGCATACAAGCACAATGTGAGCTAAACAAACACGGTTTCCCTGCAACAAATTACCAGAACAAAGCGTGTTCGCATAGACTCATAAGACTGCCGCAGCCGCGCAGAATAATGGATGTTATTCGAGGACAATATTGGTACAACGAAAGTTAATACGGGTGATTCCCCTTATATATGCATTGCCATCAGTCGTACGACAGGGTCGACAATGCTCTCAAATTTAGAGAGAGAAAAAAAAGTAAATATATTACAACTACAACAAAATCATGAAATCTATCAAAACAATGCAATGACTGTCAATGTGTAGATAATGACAATGAGTTTTCACTGTCTCAGGAAAAATATAGGCCGAGTACCACTGACCCCTCGATCGCGCGCCGTGGATGGCGGTTGCCATTGACAATGAATGGGTTAAGGTATCTCAGGTAGCATTGACAATTACAGCAGGATGGATGATCAATGCCACAGAGATATTTTGTAGCAAAAAAAAAAAAAAAAAAGAAGAAGAAGAAGATAATATGGGAATCATTTAAGCGCGAGACGATTTTTAGCGTGCGCCGTTTCTCATTGACGTCAATCGGAGCAACGAGCAATGAACGTTAAGATGCAATTTGGCCGACTCACTTACCATGAGTTATATCCATGGCTTTCTGAAATCTCGGCAGCACTATTAGAGTGCCTTACTCCAGTGTCTGCAGTATATCTATCTTCATAAAAAAACTGTCTCTAGAAATGTTTACTTCAATTTATGCTTTAAAGATATCAAATATTGGCAATATAGGGATACTGAATAAGCCCCTCAAAAAAAAGTTTGGAAATCTGAGTTCAGTTGTAAATTTCTCCAGTTTGTAAGCACTATGCAATACATGCTTGATATCAATGGAAAGATTATTAAATTTTCTTTAAAATGATATCCTACTCATTATGATTGTGCTATCAAGTAAAGGGCTGTACTCAAAAGTGTCTGAAAAGGTCTGCATTGAAAAGTTGCGAAATGAATAAGAACGGTCTTTATGAACGAGAATGGTCGTGAAGATTAAACAGAGAACATTTTTATTTGTGTGTGTGTGTGTGTGTGGGTGTGTGTGTGTGTGTGTGTGTGTGTGTGTGTGTGTGTGTGTTATGTCTTTTGTTCTCAACTGGTCAGCCATGAAGGCAAATTTCAACAGACATCTTAACTTCACATCCAAGTTTTCAGTGGTGCCATGCCAGGCAATTTTGATAGCTCATCAAGTTTTATGGTTGTACCGATGCCACGTGAAAGCAATGTTCAAAAAGCCCGCGCCATAGGGCAAATTAAAGCTGAGATGCTCCAGAAAGATGACAACTCAAGACCACATAGAGCGAGACTTGTGCGCAGCTTTCTCGAGAGAGAGGGCATCACTAGAATAGGCTGGCCTGCATGCAGCCCCGACCTCAACCCCATAGCACATTTTTTGATCAACTTGGCCGAGCTGTGGGGAAGAGGGTCGCAAATGCAACGACATTGGTAGGACTCCGTCAGATACTGGTTGACGAGTGGAACGCCATTCCTCAGCAGCGAATCACGAAGCTAATCAACATCATGAGGACGCGGTGCCAGGCGGTGGTGCAAGCACTTGGCTCGTCCACCAGATACTGAGCCCCGATCATGTTAATTGACAATTATAAAGACAAAGTAAACATAAAGTACAGACAAAATAACGACAAAATGAAGACAAAATAAAGATGAAACTCCAATAAAACCAAGACCATGCCATTTCACTTCTTTATGTCTTTGTTGTGGTTAATGTGGCGAGGTTCTGTGAGATAAAATGGTTTGAGTCATAATCGTTTGTGTTTGTGTATTTATATGTGTGTCTGTCTGAGTGTGTGTGTGTGTTCGTTTATCTGTTTGGTTGAACGCATACATGTTTCACCCCATAAAAATGCTGATGTTACAGTAAATAAATCAGGGGCGTCAAAAATTGGGCCATTTTGCAGCTTTTAAATTCTGACTTCATCTCATATTTGTAAGCAACGCACCTCCATGTATACGATAATCATAACAAGTATGGTATCATTTTGAAGAGAATTAAACAATCATTGTGTGGTACTAAGCACAAATAAATTATTTCTAAGGAAAATGAGAAATTGATCAAACTCAGATTTCCAAAATTTTTTGAGGGGTTTATATAAGGCGTATCATTGTATTTTTCATTATAAGGAATGGGAATTAAGGAGCATCCGCATTAAAGACATGAGAAGATACATCTGTCTGCTTGATGTTAATTTGTATCTTTAAATTTGTTCGCCTTTGACACGTGACCATAATGTCACGTTTGCGGTACAGCTGTACTTTTGAACTGTCACATGTTGGTATGAATTGCAAAGTTATGTTTACTGAGTACTTTATCAATAAACACCGCTTCTTCGTTGTTGCCATTTTTTTTCAGTTTTCTTTGCTGAATTGTGCTTATATCTCTTTTATTTCGGTTTTTTTGTGTAATCAATGGTAAAACAATAAGAAATCACACTGGATGGAGTTCTTATAGGGATTTTTTCTGAAGTTAGAAAATATTTACTACATACGCTTGATCGCGAAACATTGTATGCAAGTTAGAAGCCTTATCATCTTTTGAAAGTTCCTACAAATGATTATGTAGAAAAATATATGAAAAAAAAAACATACTACATGAATATTCGTTTATCAAAAGATCATTTTTGATGAGTTGTGAATGCCGGTGTGCCTGACAACAGGATTTTACACAGGTTTTATACATGCTTTCCAGAAGTCAAAGTGTCATAGTCAACTGTGTTTCGGTTCAGTTATTCATAATCTATGTCATAGGTGCTCTGCCAATGGATTCCTTTCAGAATTTTAACTTGGGTATCATCATTAAAGGGGAAAATCCAGTCCAAATATATGTTAGTCTGATACAAAAAGAGTAAAATCTTACGAGCTCAACGATAACAATTTGACTGAAATCGGATGAAAAATAAAAAAGTAAGAATGACATTTTGAAGTTTTGCTAATTTCTGCAAAACAGTTCATGTACAGTGGATATGAATATGCAAATGAGTGAGTTAACCATGTCATACCCTCACAATTTTCCATTGATCGTGTACAAAAAATGATGGAAATTCAATGCTTTTGTCATTGAAGTCTGAAACGTGATGTTGTTCCTGGTTGAATAACTTCAGAATAGTGGTCAGGTAGATATACCAGGATTTGAGCCTTGGGCATGCGGTTGAATGAAAGACTGGACATTTCCAAATTTTATTTACAAACTATATGACAAATTGTGATGGAATCAGATGCTCACTTTGCCATTTGCATATTCATATTGACTGTTCAAGAACTGTTTCCTGAAAAATTAGCGAAAATTTGAAATGTCATCTTCCTTATTTTTCACCCGATTTCGATCAAAATTTTACCATTGAACTCGTATTATTTTACTCCTTCTTAACAGACAAACTAATATCTGGATTGGATTTTCCCTTTAAGTCTCTGAGAACATTCAATCACATAATCTCTTTTTAAGATGCTTATCAATTTCACATAGCATTATGGCTAGATCAGAGCGTAAAACGGAATGTCATGTCCTCTAATTGCGTCATGGTGTCATAGATGACCCCAATGACGGGACATGACTTTTTGTTTTATACAACATGTATTGGTGATTAATCATCCTTGTATAACTCATTTGTCGTAATCAAGTTCTATTAATTCTTTCCTTAAAGTTGCTCATGATGATAGGCATAGGTACATAATAAAAGTTTGCTCTCAATAGTCTTATATTTTGTTCGTTTTGAGGAGTTCTTTTATACTCTAAGGCGTTAGAGTGTAATCGAGAAATTGTCCGTATACATATTGTTATGTTCCTGGTATCAGTGGTAGGGCATTTGTATTGACAATGACATTTCTTTTTATCACAACAACCTAAATCCTCGGAAACGATTCGCACGGATATCGTTTACCATTAAATTGTCTGGAATTTACTATCAAACGTCACAAACCTCAGTGATTTGAGCTGTGATGTCCTAATGGATGAACAAAATCCAGTATAGGGGCCTTCATCATTATCATGTTTTCACTATAAAGTTTATAATAAACAAATGAAGAGTTGTACCGTAAAACGAGCTAACACCATTCTTGTTAAATTTGAGATATTTATGATTCAAGCTATTAAAAAACAAATGAAATAAAAAGTAAATACATTATATCTTTAATCATAACTTCTACAATAGTCATTGCTATGTCACAAGTGAGGTATTACCAGAAAGGTTTAATTTTGCTCTACCTGATGATGGACTTATTTTGAAATGTTTAAAAATGGCGATTAGCTCATTTTGCCGTAAATCTCTTCAAATATTATCAAGCCAGATTAACCCGAATAGTGAAAGTATGAAGACGAAACCGTCCCAGTCAATTTTATGGAGCACACAGCGGGGGCTGCTGTCTGTCCCTTTAACGCGTCCATCAGCCAAATCGAATGTCAACAAGCGTTGAATCTCGACAACCGTTACCATGGCAACACTTTGCTGTGGATTCACCGTCATTAAGGTACACACCATAAAACCTACACAGCTTTACACCACAGGCAGGTAAACAAGCTCGTACATACAGTAGAGCTGTACTCACGGCACAAGGGCTTTACTGCATGATCTTCTGCAGTTATATCACATACGTGGTTGTTATATAAACGGCTGCATACCTCTTTTTCTTTTTTTTAAGCCTGCACACTACCAATATTGATGGTGATATAAGTGTTAGATATTCCATTCGCATGAGCGTATATTGTACACATTATATCCCGCAACAGTACAATACATGCCCGAGTTGATACGAATTCCTCATGCATGTATTTTGATCGTACGTAACCCGACAGTATAAAGCTGCGTTTATAGATTCCAGTTGTGATGCCTTCATCGCTGAGCACTGCGCTGTGTGTATCCTCAATTCTTCTCACGTACGATGACCACGGGTAGCGGAGAAGTATACCAACTTAACGTGTGCTCCTGAACATTAAACTCAAACTTGTGACTTATTTCCACCTTTAAGCTAACCATTTTCAGCTCTCCTTTGTAAACACGGACATGGGTATTATTTTCTGACATCTCCTACACTCGATCGATGCAAGCATGCGTTTTGTACAAGTTGGTGTACAATCACATCTAAGAAACTAGAATGTGAAATTCAACATAAACACTATTTTAGCTCCTTTCTACAGATGTACGACACAGATGTTTACCATACTTACGTCTGCCTGTCTTATGCTATATCCGGCCCTCTGTCTTCTTATATAATTATCCGATTCAACTCTAACACTCTTCATAGCCGTCTATTTTCAACGCGCTCTGCGATTCCATTTAGACTTCAGTTCGATTGGGTTTAGAGACTCCCATCTCTACACGGGAGTTATCACAATGTACGACGTTGCGCGCAGTGAGTATAGAAAGTAAGATGCCGAGCGAATCTCATTTCCCGCTGATTTTTTCCCCTCTCTCTCCTCCTCTCTCGACATCGCATTACCATTCTTGTCGTGGTCTCTGAAACGATAATTCGTTTGCGTTGAATCTACGTGACCCAAACAGTGGATTCTGGCGGAGGAGCTGCGTTACTCGTGGGTAACCAACGGAGGAACGCGTGCGGAGGGATTTAGCTGCCCGCGGAATCCTTATGGCGCTGTGCACAATCTGAGTACACATGGATGCTGGTTATCGTCTGGGCTCCGGAGTCTCTCAGTGTTATTTGTGTTAATACAACTCCGTTTGTATCAGAACGAGCTGTTCAGTCGAACGCAATCTACCGCCTCCTCCGAGATTTAAGAGAACACTTATTGCTTTAAAGAATCTCTCCTTCCCTACCTCTCACCCTCTCTCAGTCTTCTCAATTTCATTTTTGCCTGTATGTGGGGGTCTGGTTTTTTTTTTTTTCATTTGGCTCCCTTTGCCAGACGTTCTTTTTGTCTGTCTGTCTGTATGTCCTTCCCAACCCCTTGCATCTCACTTATGTAATGTCTTAAGAAAAATTTTTCTTTATTAACGCCACTTTGAATAACTATGTATTCATCTGGTGAACGATATCACATACATAAAACGTCGTGTTTTGATCAAGGTATTGATTTATCTATGTGTGTGGGTTTTTTTTTTTTCACAAGATATCTACTCACAACCATTAAAAATGATAACGCTTATCAGTTTGTATGCGTCGGGTTATACTGGGTGCACCAAATCTTATATAGCAAGCATTCATCTCTTGTGATAATAGAATACAGTTGTAATCCTGCGTACATTTCACCGTACGAAAGGTGTATATTGGTAAAGGAGCGCGCGTATACCTCGATGGGCTTTACATAGATCGCTCAAGATTCATTGGATATTCTTACAAGAAACAAAATATTTCCCCTTCTTTTTCCTGCCTCTCTTCCTCTCCCTCCTCATCCTCCCGAGCCTCCTCCTTCTCCTTCTTCCCTTCGTCCTCCTCGCCCTTCTTCTCCTCCTCCTCCCTCTCCTCCTTTTTCTCCTATAGTTGTCCTCCTCTTCCTATACTCGCCCTCATCCTCCTCCTCCTTATTTCCTTCTCTTCTCCCTTATCTTCTCCTTTTCTTCTCCTTCTCCTCCTCCTCCTTCTCCCCTTCGTCCGCCACCTCCTCATGCATTCTCATCCTCCTCCTCATTTCCCCCTTCCCTACTTCTCCTCTCCATGCCCCCTCCTCCTCCTCCTCCCCATCCACTTGTCCCCATCCCCCTCCTCTCTCCGCCTCCCCTCCTTTCCCTTCTCCGCCTCCACGCCTAATACTCCTCCACCCCCTCCTATAATGCTTCTGTTTAACTTCTCTCCCAACTATTCATATAACGATACAAAGTCTGACCAGGGACGCATCTCAATATCCTCTCGAGTGCCATATGGTCCCGTTGCCTTCTCCGGTATACCCTGGGACTAAAATAAAGATTTACAATGAACGCCCTTTGCAGTTATTGTGAGATATCTAAGCAATAATTTACTGGGTAGACATCGCACTCAAGTGCGCTGTTTGTTTGGCTCGTTTTTCCTGCCAGTTCGGTTCTTGCTTTCATCATTCTTCCTTTTTTTTTTTGTCTGTCCATTTTGTCAGATATCATGATGTCAATATTATTTATGGAATCCTTCACTTATTTTGAGCTGCCCTTTCTTATATTCCATCAGAGTAAGTAACACTATTAACAAGCGAATGAGGCCTACTTCTCTTGTGAATTTCTCTTTTCAATATATAACAATATATTGATTAATTTTCATTTTATTTGAACACGGTGGTAAAAGGCATGTTTCTCGTCCGGTGGTTTTTATTCTAATTGCTTACTTGGTTCGTTTATCGAAATATAAAGACAAAATTACTTTGATTGTATCATGTATTATTAATTTTTTTTTTTTTTGCGAGAAATTCCTTTACCTTGTATTAATTTACATGAAAATAAAATTACTTAATTTGAATTGAGTTGAATTGGCGGCCTAAGCCTAAGTGATGGGCAGTCAGTGTTACTCATGAATAATAATGCTCCAGCCTTTCTACAGGTGATGATATATACTCCCTATTTTGACACACCCTGTACGGTGCAAGGTACAACGCTGATTCTCTTCCTTCGTGACGTATACCACACGCGCACTCCTACTGCTCCCTCCTGAAACGCTCCAATTTGGGTTGACACGTTGTTGCCAATGGCAACCGTTTTTCGGGTTGATCACTAGTGCCTTCTGCAGCTTCACTTGAATCCCCTAGAAAAATGTGGCCGTGGCCACTTTTATCAGCGCAACGATATGAAAAGCATGCCTGTCACTGGTTTGCTCTGACAAAAAAAAAAGTCTGTATCATAATAAAATGCATTTTAAATGGCTGCTATAGGAATCGATGTAATGGTGAATTTGTAATAGAAGCAAATGATGGCAGTGACATGGATGATGACGATGATGATAACAATGACGACAACGACGACGACGATGACACGGACAACGACGACTGCATCTCCAACAATGATGATGATAATAAAACCATCGATGAAAACCACAGATCAAAAAATAATAATGCTGATAACAACTTTGACATTATAGCCATATCAATGGTAGCAATTACAACAGATGCAGTAATAATATTGCGATCATGGTACAGAACAAGAAAGAGCCTGCTTCCGGGTAGAAGCTTGTCAAGCCAAATCAATAAAGATCCTAGTAATCCAGTCTCAAGTATCTTTATTCTTTTTTTTTTTTTTTGGGGGGGGGGGAAGAACTCATCCTAATCAAATGCTTATCATCGGAATCCATATTTCGTATTGTGCGTACATTATTTTGCAAGAGCCTAGAAGTGTGACTTGGTAGTGACAAATCTTTATTTTTCTCACTGCATTTTTTATTCCCTTCTTTGCCTTGATTTTCCCGATATTCTTGGCTGCAGTGTGCTTACTTGTAAACATAGTAATGGTATTCCTCCCTTGTGTTTCCCCTACTGCTCCTCCGTGGATAGGAATAAGCGTGTGTTGAACTGGATAAAACGGCAAACACACATACACGCGTACGCACACACTTTCAAATAAACTCTCGCCCCCTACACACCCCGCCCCCCTCTGGCACACACACACATACGCACCCACTCGTCACGGCCGGGGCCACGTTTTTAAAAGTGGGGCCCAGTTTACATTTCTGGTGCCACTTCCGAGTTTCATCAACTACCAAGAAAAAAACCAACAAAACAAACAAACAAAAACCTTCAGCGGTATTTTCTTTCACCACTTCTGACCCGATTTCTCTTATCTCCTGTCAAGAAAAAAAAAAAGAAAAAAAAAACACTCTGGCTTCCAATCAATCGACATCTACTATACAAGCAAAAAAAAAGGTTAACCAATTTCATTTTTTTTTTCTGGTGCCACTTCTGGGGTTAAAAAAGTGGGGGGGGGGGGGGGCAAGTGGTTAGACCCTATGTATTCCTATGTATTATGCAAAAAAGTGGGGGCCCGACCCCCCCCCCCCCCCCACTTCCCGGTTTCGTCGTCCTTATGCTTGTTATTGCACAATTTTATGTCCTGCGTCGTCCAATTGAGAGCTCGTCAATGTGATTTCGCTGCGATTAATTCACGATGTAAAGGCCCGGTCCCACTGGCCGATGGACACAAAACGTATAGTATGCGGAAAGTAAGTAGTAGTATGCGGAAAGGACACAGCGGACGAGCAAAATTTCGGGGATGGCTCCATCCGCTTTCATCCGCTCCAGAAATTGACAATATTGGCGAAAATTGGCGAAAATAGAACGGGAAAAGAACGAACGTGGGTAGTATGTAGCGGGGATGTTAAACGGATATTCATCGGAAGCCTAGCGGATGAAAGCGGATGGAAAACAAAATAGATAAAAATAATGAGGGAGGGGGACGTGCACCCCCTTTAATTTTTGTAAAGGCGCCTCCCCTTTACGAAATTCCTGGATCCGCCCCTGTAATACATAAGTGATTTCTAATCATGAAAAAAAAAAACCCCATAAAATCTGAATCTCATCTCAACGAAAAGTGTACCATCCCTATAAAGAAATTGTATAATAATATTGGATGTGAGAATTCAGCTTTAAACTTTTTGCGAGATACTTGTACTTTATTAGAAATCACTTCATGAAATGCCAAGGAGCATACAATAATTTCTAACATGAATTCATCGTTTATTTGATGAAAATCGGTTTTGAAATGGCCGAGATATAAAAAGTCAAGTGAAACAAAGCGATTCTAATTAAAGGTTTGTCCCACCATTAGGATCACTTTGTTTTGGATATCTCAGCCATTTCAAAACTAATTTATCAAATAAACTTTCAATTCCTCTTAGAATGTGTATGCTCTTTCATTATTTCATAAGAGGTTTCTCATCGTCTCCAGAAATCATATTTTAAAAAATAAACAAACCGTAAACCTAACGCCAAACCTCAACGGAAACTGTACCATCCCTTTAGGGAGACATTACCCCTGTGTTTAATGTGGAGTCCGTGTGCTTTCACTTCTGATCGAAGGTGATGTTCGAAAAGTGCTTTTAGCCAGAAGAATCAATATATCTATGGTGTGAACTGTGAAGAATTCATCTTTCATTACGACAGGGTTGATAACGGTGTGGAGGCTAATGTACAGAAATATGTACACACACACACACACACACACACACACGCGCGCGCGCGCGCACACACACACACACACACACACACGCACGCACGCACGCACACACACACGCACACACACACACACACACATATACATATATATATAATAAACTACGTCTTTGTGAAATATATCAGGATTAACAGACATCCTTGCCATATCTATTTCGACTCGTTTACTATGGCGCCCGGTATGATGAAAATATTGTACGCATTATATGCGTACACTCAAGGGGGAAACTGGCATCTTGGAATATTAACGAGAATACAATGAACATGGGTGTTGGAATGTCGAGATTGCCCTTAATAGTCAAGGCAAAAAGGCCCTTATAGTTGTCTTAGGATTCTGGACTCTTTTTATATCTTTCTTTGAGCTGCTAAACAGCTGACAACATAGGTCAAAAGTTCACACACTTGTTATTCCCACTAACGCTCCCTAAACATTCTGAGATGAAATGCATTAGCTGAGAGCAATCTTTTTTCCCCTCGGGTTCGCTTGATCGCGCCATCACTCGACGTGACGCGTACAGGTTTAGCATAGCAGTTTCAACAAAGATATAGTAGAAAGAGTCCAGAATCTAGACTACACTTGCCCATAACGTGTAACCTCTTTGGAATAAGGGAGTTCACGGTTGTGATTTGCGCATGTTCAAAACAAAGGTCATATGAGACTGTCTGTATTTGCCACTGACTTTAAAATGCCATTACAATACATGTGTTTTGGACTGAATCAGAACGTTAAGGTGTAAGTAATTCATTCATCAACACTGATTAGCAAAATCTCTCCATGCATTTTGTGAGCATTGATTTAATAGCATGCTTTAACAAGGAATTCTCGATCACAACACATGTCCATGTTGTTTGAGAGTCTGTGGTGTAGGGGTCAAATGAGACACGCGCTAACTATGAACTCCATTATAATAATCATGGCAAGCACATAGCGAAAAAAACAAACAAACAAACAAAAACAAAACAAAACCATCTTTGGTTGATTTTCTCTTTTGACATGCATCAATGCCAATTTTATTTGTATTTCCTTTCATCATTTGGACGTATCTGGGCACATATACAAATAGTTCCGTATAAAATTATACATAAATCTGTTCATATGCAACATAAAACTGCATACACTAAGAGGAATTAGGTGGAAAAACAAGAATGGAAGATATTTGCAATCGAACAATGTAGAAGAAACAGGTCACGAAAGTGAAGCCTCGTATTCGAATAAGAGGTCCTAAAAACAATCTTCAGAATTTACGCGAACATGAAAAAAAAAAAAATGTATTATGCAATCTGGCATAAGCCTTTCACTTGTCCGTTTAAATTCTTCTTCAAAACTCTTGTATTTGTACTACCATTGCAAACATACATTACGAACAACTATAACAGCATCACCAGTACCTACGACGTACAAGGTCTACGCCAAAGAATAGCACACATGTTTTAAAACAATGATACACATCTCACAACCAAAAAAGAAAGCCATGATTAAAAACATACAAATCAGATTGTAATCGATTGCATGGGAATGCTAACTACAGAATGTCGACCGAGAAAGAAAATAAAAACGCCCTAATCATGCAAGTCTGAGGTACTTGACAAGAATAGGTATAAAATCGCGTGGCGTGTGGATACAAGTCAACTTGACTTTTTTTCCCCTCTGAATTTACTTAATGTCTCTCCATAAAGATGTACCTCCAGATTTTGCGAAAGAATGCAATTCATCCACAAAACGAGGCACTTAATCGGGGATACAAGAGTTATATTCCAGTGAATCGTGAAGAAAACAAAACGAGCACTAGTGCCTAAAAGTTCCTCCATTATATTTTCAGGAAAAGCAGCATTCTGAAGGAACACATGTTCAAATTAAATACACTTTTTGTAGATTTCATGGTCAAGCAATTCTCTTTTTTTATGGTATCTCAAGTACACTATAGAGTGCATTGTTGAGTTTGCTCTACACATCTAATCCTACACTACTACTGAGGTTGGGGGAATACATAAGTGAACTAATATGTACACAAAGAGAATTATACAGGAAGAGAAATGAAAGACACCTTTGCCACAGATTATTCCAAAACTTTCTCCCTAGCACAACTTTTGGCATGGATTTCCCGCATGTACAAGCATTCACCTAGGTCTCAAGCAAATGTCCAATTCGATTAATATGTCATAGTATTTTCAACATTATAATTGAGCATACAGCAAGCTTTCAAATTATCCAGTTTCTAGGAAATGAAGTCACTTTGCATTTGAATTAAAAGAAATTCCCTACATAATACTGACTGGATCTTTGGAACAGTGCAAATTAAAAAAGAGCTTGAAGTGCGTATAAAATAATTTTCATTGGAAATTTAGAATTGCACGTTTATGTCTTCAATAATCAAAAACAAAGATCTGACCCGAAAGAAGTGAATAAAACGGCAAAAAGAAAATCTACCATCCTCCAGCTGTTTAATAATACTCGGCAATCAAGACTTGGACGAATTTGCACATACAAGATCCTATATGATTGCTGTCTTGTACAACTGATATGCGCAAAGTTGTTACCTGTATATTTTTTCACTCTTTATAATATACCATGGAAAGGAAAAAGAAGTAATGTTGTTCTGGTTTTTTTTTTATCTTAATGGAGAACGGGAATCTCGTCCATCTTGGTGCGACGTCGTGGAATGGCGGCGAATCGCGGTACGATGTAGCAGAGGAGACCCGAGAGTGTTAGAATGACCACCAGCATGACGGACATACAAATAATAACGGAATAGAAGAGGGCGCTATTACCGCTTGACCACGCCTGGAGTTCATTTTTACCGTGGACTTCCGGCTGGTGTACATTCACCGTTTCTGCAGGTTGCAAATCCAGAGAGAGAGAAAAAAGTGAAATGATTCTCGGCTCGCTGACTGTTTAATCTTAGTGCAAACTGTATTTCCCATAACCTAAATGACACGTAAGGTTTGAACTCACATGTGCTTGTACAGGCAAAAAAAAAAAAAAAAAAAAAAACAACAACCAAACAAACAAACAAACAAGTTAAATGACACTTCACTAGCATGCTACGTCAAATTAATTCTTTCGCCTTCACACACTTTTAAAACATCGTACCATGGTAACGAGATATTCTCATTCCAACAAAGTAGGAATCTGAATGTGTCACAGTATAACAAGATTTTATTAAGCACCTATGTGCATACAACAGCTTTTCCCCCTGCAAGGACACCTAGGAAAGGGCACAAATGAAATGACAAGATTTAACCACGCGCGTTTCTCCAATGTTAAGACGAAGTATTGGTGGAATTGGTCAGAAATATACTTATACTTGTCGACCTTAATACATGTACCGTCTTAAGAAAGTTCTTAACAGCAAGTACAGATTTAAAGCAGGAATGACAAGCGATAATCTTTTCCTCTTGCGACTGCCTATGTGTACTCAAGTCTGATTTTGAAAATCAATGAATTTACGTTCAAAGGACAATTTTCTTCGACCCGTCGGACATCACAAATGGTTTAGAGGAGGGTTTTCAAGTTCATTTACTAGCATGTATACATCTCTCACCGTTTTCACAGAG
Organism: Diadema setosum; assembly: GCF_964275005.1. Classification (NCBI taxonomy): domain Eukaryota; kingdom Metazoa; phylum Echinodermata; class Echinoidea; order Diadematoida; family Diadematidae; genus Diadema; species Diadema setosum. The sequence goes on along the minus strand of NC_092696.1, from coordinate 7,348,083 downwards.
GTTTCCGTAAAATCCAGCCGGACATCTACAAGAAGCCGTGGCCGTAGTGTCGTCCAGTAGACACATTCCACCATTCTCACAGGGACAAATGTCTGCGGTGGGGGAGGGGGATGAAAAATGTAAAAGTTTTCATTTTTTTTTCTTTTTAAATGACAAGATTATACCTACCTCTACGATTAAATCAAGGGTTTGTATAATCAAGTTGAATACTTTTAGACAGAATTTTGTGAAAATAATCGCCACAATACTACACCACGTAAGCCAAGGTCGAGTATTTAAAGTAGAATGTACCCCTGAACTTGAAAGGTTTTGGAATCGGCCAATGTTAACTTGGAAGGCTGCCATATATTTTGTCCACATAAAATGTGAAACATCCTTTCTTTACATTTTCACTCCCTGTTGGTGTTCCTGAAAGCATGCTATTACCGTGTGCAAACCTGGGTCTGACTGAATCTAAATTCTGTTACCGAGTTTATTTATTTTTCTCAAAACTATGTAAGAGATCCTTTCAAAACATCATACATCCGTAGCAAGCATAGTGTCTTTTAACTATGTGCAACGTTCGCACGTCCGACTCAGTCGACTGCGTGCCAACTTCGGATATTCTGCTCAATCCCACAAACCCGCCCAAACTGATTGATAAATCGCCAAATGCAGCAGTACAATGAAAGCTTTTATCGCACTTTCGTTCGTCTCCCATATAGCTTGTATTTTATATGGTGATTAACTATCAAGCGGTGTTCCGTAATAGATTTGTGTGGAAATTCTAGGTTTCTGTCACTGTTTTGTGTGCAAAAGTCATGCCTTTACAGTGATTGTATTTACTGGTCATTTCCAAGAAAAAAAAAGTCATCGATTTGTCTTACAATTTTCATTAAAGCAAAGCTTGGTATTTTCTCTACAACTCTGCTCATTACATGTTCAGCTGAACAGACATCTTTAGAAGTTACATAAATTTGAAAAACAATGTTTTCTCAAAGCATGACTACGTTGGTGTCTCAGAATAATGTGGCACACACGGAGTTTCCACCATGGCACACGAGTTAAATCACACACATAATAAACACAGACATCAACAGGTAATCTTTGTCTGGTAGTTGAACAAGGAATTTTAAGAAATATGTTCTACTAACTCATCATAGCGCTCAATACATTCCCTTCTGCTCGTTACTGAACGGAGACAGTAAAATGTGAAAAAAGTTTCTGCTTACCACTCAGGTCCAGGAACTCGGTGTCCCTCCGCCTTCTGCTGGCGATACACAGGTACTGGGATGGAATGTAGAAGCACTGCTCAGATGGGGAACATGGATTGCTGGAGCATGGGTTGGCACCCACTAAAAGAGGAGGGGGAGGGGTGATTAAAGGAGACCTCCGGATGATTTTCAGATTTTTACATTTGAACAACTATACATTAGTTATACCGAGGACAGCGTTTCAGAATTTGTAATAATTGGGATGAAGAATAAGAATAATTTCAAAATTTAGAACAAATTGCAATGAACAAGGATGATGACATGGCAGAGTCACCATAAGAATGCAGGAGTTGGGGCTCAAGGAAGCAGAACAAAAGAAGGCATGCATAGATTATACACAGGTGAACTCGCAAGCAAGCGGTATTGTAATGAAATTACACTGCTACATTTCTGAAATATGTGAATCTTCCATGTCATCATCCTTGTTCAGAAAACGTTAAGGTTTTTCAAAATATTGTTTCTCTGCTCAAGAACCACAATAAATTGAAAAAATCTATACATGGAGTTGTCGATTTATGTACTACATGATGTGAAATTATGACACTTGTATGAAAATCGTCTGGAATGTCCCTTTAATGAGTATTACGGAGGGGGTAGGGGTGGTGATCACATTACGTCATTACCGTTCACATCATTATCCGAGTCATACCCCGCTCTCGACAGTTTCTGGTATTTTTCTCCCTTTTATTTCAGCATACATAAGATGTATTAGATTGCCCGCTATTCATGAGCCCGATTTGAATCTTCACATCGTTTTTTCACAAATCACTTTAAACATGGTAATTGGACATTTCGTTTTATAATGCTAATGCACAACAGAAGAAAAAGGTTACTCTCGAAATGGGGAAAAAAGAGAGGGTCCGTCGTCAAAATCTGAGAATGTGGAAACGTTGCTCTCCAACGTAACTTTGACAACTCCATCAAAAGAAGGAAACTTAATCTATGATTGCAACGAGTGCTAACTTGCGAGATCTGAGGTGTAGAGAGCTATCAAGATTAGTTGATCTGTTTTCCGTGCCATTTACATCGTATGAATTTTGCACTCCTATATTTTCATTTAATTTCATAACAAAACCCGGGAAGTGCAGATATTTTTTTTTTTTCACAAAGAAATTTTATTCATATAAACATTCAGGTACGAAATAAATGTCACATACAATTATAAAGACAAATGATGCAAATTTGACACGCAACTGCAAAACAACTAAATAATGTAAATGCGATTCCAATTAATATTAGATACAAAACCTTAGGTTTCTCATCATTCTCTTTGCTTGCATTGAAAATTGACAAAATTGGCTAAAATGCAACGATTTCTTTTTATTTCTTACAGAAAATTATTTTGCGTACAGATAACCACGTTGTAACAAGTGCAGATACTTCGTCAACATGTAAACATGGCAAAGATGCACAAACCTTGAACACTGATAGTGAACGCGCAGGTAGCGGACAGGCCCTCCTCGTCAGTGAACGTGTAGGAAATGGTGTGCGTGCCGACAGCGAATACATCTCCAGGCTGGTTGGTCGACGACGTCGAGAACGAGCCGGAGTCGTCCGTGGCCGTGGGCGGGTTGTAGTTCACGGCAATGCTGTCGCCAGCGGGCGCGGTGAAGTAAACCTGCCCGTCGGTGGGGCAGAATGTGACGACGGGGGCGGTGTTCGTGCTCGAGGGCTGCACGAGGATGTTGAAGCTGCACTCGGCCGTGTTGCCGGCGGCGTCAACGGCCGTGTAGGTCACCAGAGTGTTGCCGACGGGGAAGGAGGAGCCGGAGGGGAAGTTGCTGGAGACGGTGGGTGTGCCCACGTTGTCGGTGGCGGTGGGCGGGACCCACGTGACGACGGCGAAGGAGGACCCCGAGGCAGCAGTCTGGACGATGTCCGTGGGGCAGTTCGACAGGACGGGTGGAGTCACGTCAACTGGAGCGACCACTGAAGACAAAACGGGGCAAAGTATTTCAGATTGAGTTTAACATGCTATCACCTAATAAAATCACCTGTGAGTACTAACTTGGCAGATTTCGTCAGAACTTTTGAGGTTGTTTTCTTTGTGATTAATTCAATCTGAAACATCTTTCCGTGATGATGATTAACCCTATAAAGCCCAAGGGGGCACATTGTGCCCCCTACCATATTTTCGTTTGCCGCTCCAATACCCTTTATCCAATTTCAACCAAATTTGGTGACTTTTCCTAAAATCTTATTGCGCATATTTTGATGTATAATTTAGCTATGTCCGATATTGCTGGTTGCCATGACAACCATAAACTGACAACCATGTTCGTCAGATTTTGCATGATTTTCTGTTCCAATTTCAGTTAACAGTATAATAATGGATGAAATGGGGGTTTTCTTGGCTGTAATTTGCTGAAGAACCAAAGGGTGAAGGAATTATGGTTGTGAATTACCCTGAAATGGTTTTCTTATTATTTCCTGTATTTTCTATACGACATAGGCATCAAACAATAGATATAATGAAAATAATTGAAAATACAGCATTTTCCAAAGACTACCCTTTTATTTTGTGTTATTTTCACACAAACTGTGCCTGTAATATCATTTGTTTATAATATTATCAATCTGCAAACTCAAAATTACAATATTTTGGAAATATGAAATGCAATACCAATATAATGTATTCATTCCAAGCAATACATCATAGGTTTTATATATTTCTTTATAATTATTGTAATGAATAGCGCCCCCATGTGTTGACCTTGAGAAATTTCAACCATAACAAACAGTGAAGGCTGACATGCTTTTCCTTCCCCCCCCCCCCCCCCCCTTGGGCCTGGCGGGGGTCAAAATAGCTTGGGCTTTATAGGGTTAAACCACCGTCTATAAATATATAAGTAACCAATATACCTCTTACTCGCACCCATCTATATAAAAAAAAAATAATAATCCATTACGACAGTAACTCCTTATGTGCAATACTCGGAATATCACCTCAGTCACGTTAGTATTTGAATTTGACTTCATCGTACCATTTTTTTCTGATTATCTGTTTAGGTCATTCAGAATATTAATGCTGTTTTCAGACGGTTTCTCCAAATAATTCTTTTTTCCAAAGCATTAATACACTGCACCAACTGGTCCGAAGAATGGGCTAACAATCCAAGGTCTATGCAACAGACGGCTATGAGCAAAAACCAATCCTTACCCGACACAGTGACAAAGAATGAGCAGACATCCTGGTTTCCGCTACCGTCAGTGGCGGTGTAGACCACTTGGGTGGTACCGACGCTAAAGGCATCGCCGGGGCTGCGGGTGGAGGTGACGGTCACAACGCCAGAGTTGTCGGTGGCGGTGGGCGCGGTCCACGAGACGAGGGCCTCGGTCACGCCTGTGGTCACCTGAACGCTGACGTCAGCCGGGCAGTTCGCAAAGACCGGTGGTGTGGAGTCTCCAGTAGCTACAATTGAAATTCACAGACAGCCAAGTTTATGTGGTTGTGATTCTCCCCATTGATATAATCTCGAACAATGTTTAACGGATGAAATGGCAAATTTACCTTGAAATAGCTGATGAAAATAATGAGAAATTCAAACGCATTTGCATTTCATTGAAAAGCAAGTATAAAAACTATGTCTACCTATTGCAAAAAAAAATAAAAAATGGAGGCGTCTTTTACTTGTCCTTTATGAACTTTCACTAAGTTTGAGTATACTTTGTACAAGCCCGAATTTCAAAAGATGTTGCGCATTGATTGTTACAAATCCGTACTTTCTTGTGCTTCGGCAGGTTTACAAGAAAAAGACAATGATTCTAACTAGCTACCTGAGATACAGTTAAAGGAGACCTCCGGATGATTTTCAGATTTTTACATTTCAACAACTATAAATTAGTTAAACTGAGGACAGGGTTTCAGAATTTGTGATGATTGGGATGAAGAATAAGAATATTTTCAAAATTTAGAACAAATTGCAATGAACAAGGATGAATGCATGAGTTGGGGCTCCAGGAAGCAGAACAAAAGAAGAAGGCATGCATAGATTATACACAGGTGAACTCGCAAGCAAACAGTATTGTAATGGAATTACACTGCTACATTTCTGAAATATGTGAACCTCCTATGTCATCATCCTTGTTCAGTGTAATTTGTTTAAGGTTTTTCAAAGTATTGTTTCTCTGCTCAAGAACCACAATAAATTCCAGAGATCTATACATGGAGTTGTCGATTTATGTACTACATGATGTGAAATTATGAAAATCGTCTGGAATGTCCCTTTAACTAGTCGCCGAGTTTCAGCTGGAAAAACACAGAATCATACAACTGGTTTATAAATTGCAGTGTCTCACCCGACACCGAGACGACAAACGAACACGTGGCCGAGTTGCCGTACGAATCGGTGGCCGTGTAGGTCACAGCTGTGTCGCCCAGTGGGAAAGCGTCGCCGGAGTTGAAGTTGCTGGCGATGCTGACGGTACCGTAGTTGTCTGTGGCGGTGGGAGCGGTCCAGGTCGCCGTGCCGCTGGTGGCACCGAAGCCAACCACGACGGTCTGGTCAGAGGGGCAGTTGGCAAAGACTGGAGCCTCGGTGTCGCCTGGGAAGAGAAAAAATGGAGGTCAAGTTGGGTCAGCCTTTTAAAATTTAACATGGTACTAGAATTGATGTACCGATAGTTACCACAAGAGGACCTATTATTTTTGTAATATCAAATAGGTTCAGAAGCTGTTGTGTTGAAATCATATTCAATTTATTTTTTTTTTCATTCTATTTTACTATTATTATTTTGTGTTATGTTTAATATATATATACCCCATGCATGGATATCAATTTAAGGTTACTTCTTTATTACACCTTGAAAACTCGAAGAGTCTAAATCTTATAGTCTTACAAACTTCTCGACGTTATAAAAAAAAAAAAGGCCGGAAAAGTCGATAACGCACAGAGTAGAAGTCGACGTACGTATCTCCATTTTCACGAAGGTTCATTCCACAGCCTGCAAAAGCAAGCACGTCCTCACCCCAGATGCCAGACAAATAAACAAAACGAAAACAGACAATTGTACCAATGTCTTCTTAAACAATGCAGTGATACTTACGGACTACAGAAATGTCGAAGGAACACGTAGCGGCATTTCCGCTCGGGTCGGTAGCCGTGTAGGTAACGGTAGTTGTGCCGACGGGGAAGACGCTCTGATCCGGGCTCACCTGGACGTTCACGCTGCCAGAGTTGTCGGTGGCGGTGGGCACTTGCCAAACGGCAGAGGCACTCGATGCCGAGGCCTCGACGACGATGACCTGAGATGACGGGCAGTCATCGAAGACGGGACTCACGTTGTCTGTAACAACTGTTTGGGAGTGGAAAGAGAGTGCAAGTGGCACATAAAGACAATTTAGATTGTTACTTCGACAACTTGAATGACAATTCCACATCTCTTTTGGAGTACAATCAATTATCTTGTGCCCCATCTTGTGCACTCCATGTGCACTATCCTGCTCATTTTCGGAATCAACTTCATATCTGGTTTGCACTGGGTTGATTTTGATGTCAGTTCTTGACAGGTTACTATTTTGGTGTTCTGTCTAACAATAATAGTACGATTATTTTCGACGCCTGTTATGGCGAATCGAGCCCAGGCATCGCGGTAAAGATTCCACTATGCTTGCATGGAAGAACACCTACATTTTGTACTGCCTTCACAAAGTGAAATGAATACAATCTCTGCGCTCCTTACCGCCATCCGATGAGACAACCACGTTGAACGAACAGGTAGAGTAGTATCCGGCGGCGTCGATGAAGGTATAGGTGACGGCCGTGGTTCCCACGGGGAAGGTGTCACCTGGAGAGTAGTTGTTCCTGACAGTGATTGGCTGAGAGGCGTCGGTGGCGGTTGGTTCCACCCAGCTAGCGGCTGCGCTGGACGAGCCATCGGAGATGGAGACGCTAACGTCGGAGGGGCAGCCGGAGACGACTGGTGCGTCGGTATCGCTACCATCTGCAATGATTTTTGACAAAAGTCGAATAGAATTCTAAGATAGCTTCGAAAGACTTCCACAGCGATCAAAGCATTTTAAGTTAGAAAAACGATGACAGAAGAAATATCTTACTTTGAACAGAAGTGCCTTCCTGCCATATGTAATATAGGTCAAGCAGAGAATACAACTCGGCCGCTTCACCGTCATATACCTTAGCATGGCGAATCCGCACCCATCTCCTTTTCTTCAGCCATCCAAACGTTGCCCCTTGCCATGTTATATATTTGTTTTATATGTCTCGGTTTATCGGGCTTTTTTCGTTCTCCAAAATTTTCGCCTCGATATCGACTCTACAGATTTGCAACAGCGCCAGAGCCGTCGACAAGAGGCTAGTACAATGGTAGATTGTAGACTTCATTATTATAATAGCAGTCACACCTTTATATGATATCAGAAACTTAAAGGACAAGTTCACCTTCATTAACATAAGAATTGAGAGAATGTAGCAAAATTAGTAGAACACATCATTGAAAGTTTGAGGAAAATTGGACACGATCCGTTCAAAAGTTATGAATTTTTGAAGTTTTTGTGCAGTCACTGCTGGATGAGAAGACTACTGCAGTGTATGATGTCACATGCGTACAACAATATAAGAAAATATAAAGGGAATTTCACAAAATTTCATTTTTTGAAAAAAGTACACATTCTCTTGATTTGTTACTGACATAATATATGGGTAACATTATTCCCATTGCCTTTAGAAAGTGACAAGTCAAGTGATATTTTATTATGCGAAAAAAGTGAACATATGTTGAATTTTCTTTACATTTTCTTTTCTTTTACTCGTATGATATCACGAGCCTTAGAAGTCTCCTCATCCAGCGGTTCCAACACAAAAGTTTTAAAAATTCATAACTTTTGCATCGATTGTCTAATTTGCTTCAAACTTTCACTGATGCGTTCTGCTAATATTGCTGCATTCTCTTAATCCTTATGTTAGTTAATGAAGGTGAACTTGTCCTTTAAAGAACATGGAGGCCCCTAACCATTAGGCATTACAAGGCACCCTTCTTTGAACACAACATCTATTGCATTTTGAGGCGGTGGGCACGGAGATTTTTAATCTGCGTGACATACCGACACTCACCAGTGACAACAATGTCGAATGTACACTCGCTGGTATCACCGTTGACATCTGCGTACTCGTATGTGAAGGTGTACGTGCCCAGCCTGAAGTACGCCGCTGTGTATCCTGGCGAGGTTACCGTGGTAACGGGGCCAAGGGAGGATGTTGCCGTCGGCTCGTTCCACGTGACGTAGGCGTAGGTACCGAAAGGCAGGGAGGCTGGAATGGCCACGGGACAGTTGTCGATGACTGGTCCGGCAGCCACCACCATGTCCACTGTAAGGACCACAAAGAATGATAAGTTTGGATACTTTGTTTCGTTTCGTTTATTCGTTTCAATAAAAGGATAAGTGGTTACAAAACACACAAAAACAGATGAAGTGACATAAAGCAGACAAGCGAAATTAGATTTACATATTTGCCATATCAAACAGTTCATGGAAATGAAAAAGAGAACTAGAGAAAAGCCTTGAGGCCTTGTATGAAATAAGTTTTCTCAGGTATGTATGAGTACTAGAATATTATGGAGGCACACTGGTTTTTTCGCAATTTCGAGACAAGAACAAAAACAAAAGATATTGAATCGGGTATCAATGAATAAAGAAACATTTGACAGATAATCTCTTCTGTTGAGAATGAGAAGGGCGTTAAGTTGTCTTGAACACTATGGGTTTTGTGGCAACTTAACGCCCTTACCATTCTCAACAGAAGATCTAATAATTGCAATGTAGGAGTAGTTGAAAATCTTTCCGACCACACCCTTACATCCAAGAGTCACGTGTTTAGATAGATTACATTAAAGTTAGGCCTACCTAATAAATTCAGTCACTGTATAGCAACAGTTGCTGGACGACCGATCAACTAATCAGCAGCTACTGCAGTGACACAAGCTACACAACAAACAGTTGCTACAATTATTGCTAAAAAGTTATATACAGTAAAATCATCTTTCTAGGTAACTATACACAGCCCAGTCGCCGTACGTACGTAATGCGACATAGCGCACTAACAGCGTCTGGTCGGGCTACTTTCTAGGGTCATTAGTACGAGTTGAATTTAACGATGGAAGCACGAAACATGATAGCATAATGTTTACAACTCTAGCCACATTGACTGCACCAACAAAGCCCGTGTCCAACAGACGGCAACAGCAATTATAGCTTGCTATTGTGATTTCTACAACGGCCAACAATAATAACTTGAAGTTTGTTATAAAAACACACATTTTAAGTGTCATTTTAAGCAGCGCAAAGCATACCAAAGTGCTCACAATCACACCGAAGTCAACCACATCTACTTTGTTATCTTCTGTAACGATCGCTCCTTACAACTGCACTACCACTATGGTAAAGGGAGGGGGGATCCTTACAAGTATTTGCACTGTCCAAAGTTGCAGGGCTGCTACCGAAGCTGTTGAAGGCCTGGACGGTGACGAAGTAGAGAGTGGACGGAGCAAGACCGCTGAAGGTGTAGCTGGTCGCATCGCCCGCCAGGGTTGCTGTCTGCTGGTTGGCAGCAGTCGTCGTGCCAGCGCCGACATTGTACCCAGACACGTCGCCAGAGGGCGCCGTAAATGAAACAGTGATGGCGTTAGAGGAAGGTGTCAGGGCGACGTTGCTCACGGAAGCCGGGGCCTGTCCGGTCTCTGATTTGACATCAAAGACGAAACAAGTTACGTGTGAGTTCAAACAGTTTTGTTTTCTCTTTACGTCATTTACCATGAGATGCTACTTGTGTCTTACTATTTAATCTGTTCTCAACGACCGTCACAGATGTCAACAACAAAGCGACCAGCAGTAATCTAAAAAGTACAAGTTCGATTTCAATCATGTAAAAGATTGTATGAAATCTGACTAGATTGGTAAGCATTTCTAATCTCCCAATATGGAATCAGCAAGAGCGGGAGAAGTAGCAAAGCATAAAGTAGGTACTTTTTTTTTTCTGGACAGACGGAGAAATGATTGATGAACAGTTTGTGTGTCCCTCTTACAGCCTTGGGAATTAGATTCCTTTTCGCAAGCTGGTTTATTTTAGAAGCAATCAATTCAGACGGCTCCTCAGGGTAATGAAACTGGAAGCTTCTCGATAATAGGGGTGAATGAGCACTAAATTATAGCCTTCTACTTAATAATTATGTTTAGACTCTGAAAAAGTTCAAACCGTTATTCTATATGTAGTTTGTTTTGCACTTAAAAAGCTACATTACAGTAAGCTTTAGATAAGATGTTTGGAAACATTCTTAAAAAAATACATTTCGTGATGTTTGCAAAAGGGACATAATTTTTTGTAAGACCTCCAAGTCGGACAGGCTACAAATTAAACTCACCAGCTTCGGTCACACCACCTGCTGAGACAGCTGCACTCAAACCAGCGGTGCCAGTGGCAGCCAAACTAACGGTGTATGCCGTGTTGGGTGTCAGGTTGCTGGCGGTGTATGTGGTGGTGCCCGCCCCGAGGTTCTGGACGATCAGACTAGGGTTGGTGGGACTGCCAACTGTCAGTTGGTAGCCGGTGTAAGCACCATTGGGTGCGGTCCAGGAGGCAGTGAGGGTAGTGCTTGTGGTGGCAACGCTCAGGTTGGACGGGGCGGGGGTCTCGGTCACTGTTGTGGTGGAAAGAAACACGGAAAGAAGATAGAATGACCTGTGGAGATCTCGAAACTAATAACATACCAGAACTAGGAATGTCGCTATGGCGACTGGTATGCCTACGCCATAATGCATGATTCTCCTAATAGGTCTACAGTACATGTGGACAATGTGTGATTACATTTTCACAAAATTGGCAAAATATTTAAATGACAAGTTTGTCACAAATGTGTTGAATGTTTATAGTTCTTCCTTGACCTAGGTCTAATTCGATGAATAGGAGAGCATGTATTTGGGGATTTAAGGACTTTAACTTGACTTTGACACATTCATAAGTATATGCATTGAGCAATTTTCAAGGTATGAAAAAAAAGTGCAATTTCTGTATTGAATAGTAAATTGTTACCATTTTCATCTGGCCTTTGACCCTAAAATTCATAAGATAATCACTGTCAGGCGGAACAGGCATAAATATGTAGTAAGTTTCAAGATAACTTCAGCCACTTCCGAGATATGGAGGAAAAAGTTAGTTCAGCACTTTGACTTGATCTTTTACCTTTTGACCTTTGAGGCAAAAAAAGAAAAAAAAAACTTGTCAGAGAATCTCTATTAGGTTATACATGCATACACCAAGTGTAAAAAAAAAATAGTCCTGCTCACATTGCATAAATATGAGGGAAATAGTAAAATTGACCTGACCTTTGACCCCATGGACCCTAAATTTTCTAGATAATCACTGCCAGTCAGTACATGTATATATACTATTTCCATGAAGATACCTTGAACAATTTCCAAGTATGGAGAAAAAAAATGAAGCTTTAATAATCTTGACCTTTTGACCTTTGACCTTTGACCTCATGACCCCCAACTTCCACCAGATAATCTTAATTGGGTAATACACGTATGCACTAAGTTTCAAGAAAATATCTTCAGGCATTGCATAGATATAGTGGAAATAGTGAAATTTTACGTTTTTTGACCTCAACCTTTTGACCTTTGACCTTGAGCATGTGCACCCAAAAGTTGATAGGCACAACTTCACCCCCTAATACATATACATGCCAAGTTTCATTAGGATACATCAAAAGGTTTTTTTAGTTACGCTGTCCACAAAATTCATTACGGGCGGACGGAAGGGCGGACGGAAGGACGGACGGACGGACGGATCAGGACGGACGGACAACCCGAAAACAATGCCTCCGGCACCACTTCGTGGAGGAGGAATAAAAACATCTATACAATCGTAGAAGGCATGAGTCCTCGTTTCAAAACCTCTCAGTTTTTTGTAAGTAGCAGCGCTTAGGCTTTGAATGCATTCTTGTTTTAAGAATTACAATGGCGTCTTCAGGTCGTTGCAACGTCCCAGCCATAGTTATTATGGAAAAAAAAATCCTGAAAAACAAAACCTAAACATGATGAGTTGATACGCAAGTTTGCAAGTATCACTTGGTCATCTGTTCCATCGTTTGTGGAAAAAAAAAACACGTTGTAAAAAAATAAACTACTCGACAGAGGTTGTTTAACAATTTCTGTGCCAAAGTTTGGACAATGTGTACGACACTAAGTTTAATTGTGTGTGTGCGTGTATGTCAACCGGCGCTGAAAACAAGAGGTTAATATGACGATATCTCACCTGCACTTGTGGTTGCAGTCCCGGAGATGGATGAGCTAAGTCCTGCATTGCCAGTGGCGGCGATGCTGACAACATAGGCCGTGCTGGGGGAGAGGTTGGGGATGGTGTAGCTGCTGGCCGAGGCTGGTAGAGCCTGGGTGAGGAGGTTGGGGCTAGCTGCCGAGCCGACGGTGATCTGGTAGCCGTTGAAGGAGCCCACGGGCGGCGTCCAGGTAGCCACGATGGAGTCGGTGCTGGGTGTGAGGGCCAGGTTGGTTGGGGCTGGAGTCTCGACAATGGAAGTCTCTGTGTTGTCAGGCAGGCAACAAGTAAAACATTGAAGCAAGCGAGAACACATACCGGCAACATTTGATTTGACAGTGTTTAGCGCAGTGAACAGGCAATCTTCCAAATCGAAATGGACTTTAAAAAATACACTCTAGATTCAAACCGTGCACATGCATAGAAGATTAACTGTTGAAAAATATTCATAACCATCGTACTGAACTTCAATCCTCCTCAAAACGCTACTGTTAAAAAAAAAAAAACAGTCAAATGATGTTCCCCAAAAGCAATGACGTACAAAAAAGAAAGAGAGACTTACCAGTAATGATCACGTTGAAGACACATTGTGCGCTATTTCCAGAGGAGTCGGTGAAGGTGTAGGTCACGGCCGTGGTGCCGACCGCGAAGAAGCTACCTGGTGCGGCCGAGCTGCTGGTTGTCACGGAGCCAGAGTCGTCGGTTGCTGTGGGAACGGTCCACGTCACAGTGGTGCCAGAGGCGCCGGCAGGTGCGACGGCAGTGATGGCCATGTCGGGACAGTCCGAAATTGTGGGAGGGGTGATGTCGCCACCAGCTGGCAAGGACCGAAAAGGAACGTACATGTGATCATTTCTTTGAATTCCTTTTCTTATAATTCTGAAAGCTACTGCATTTTAAGATGAAACTAGAAATGTCGCTACGGCGACTGGTGTATGCCTCCGCCATAATACATGGTTCTCCTAATAGGTCTATAGTACAATGTCTTGACAATGTGTGATGACAGTTTCACACAATTGGCAAAATATCAAAATGACAGGTTTGCCACAAATGTGCTGAATGTTCACTTTCCTAGAACTAGGTTCAATTGGATGAATGATTAAAACGTCAGAGTGCAGGTATTTGGGGGAACTGATGATTTTCACTTGACTTTTGACCCTTTTACAAGTTTATGCATTGAGTAATTTTCAAGGTATTGAGAAAAAGTATAATTTCAGTATGAAATGGTAAAATAGTATTATCGAAACCTGGCCTTTGACCTTTGACCCCACAGTTCCAAAGAGAATCACTGTTAGGTAGAACATGCATAAATATGTAAGTTTCATGACAATACCTTGAGTTATTTTTGAGATATGGAGGAAAAAGTGCAATTTAGCACTTTCACTTGACCTTTGACCTTTTGACCTTTGACCTTTGAGCAAGAAACTTCCCACAGAATATATATTGGGTTATACATGCATACATCAAGTTTTAAAAAAATCCTTCAGGCATTGCATAAATATAAGGAAAGTAGTTATATTTTGAGGAGTTGACCTTGACCTTTGACCCCTGACCTTTGACCCATGACCCCAAACTTCCCTAGATAATCACTGCCCATCGGTACAAGCATATATACTAAGTTCCATGAAGATACCTTGAACCATTTGCAAGATATGGAGAAAAACATGAAATTTCAATTTTTTTTTCACAAAATAACCTGTGACCTTTGACCTTTGACCCTGTGACCCTAAAATCCACACAAAGTATCATCCCCCAAGGATATACCCTCATACCAAGTTTGATGCAAAACCACCACACGGTTCTTGAGATATCGACAAAAACAAAACGGGACGGACAGACGTACAGACGTACGGACGTACGGACGTACGGACGGATGGACGACCCGAAAACATAATGCCTCCGGCCACTTCGTTGGCGGAGGCATAAAAATGTCAGCAAAAAAACAAGGGTTTGTATCCCATATTAGCTGGAATCTAATTCATATCATTCAAACTTTGTAACCGTCTGTGAAATTGTGTAACTTGTATACTATGTATCACGAAGAGTGACATTCATCTGTACCTGAATGTTTTTAATTATGTGAAAAAAATCTTTCATAGACAAAAATTTGAGGAATTGATATTGATTTATGTTGTTGGGTGGCTCTCGAGATTTTCAAGGACGACCATTGACACGAGAAACTCCTGGTATGGGAGCTAGCAAGCGCATTCTCATGTACCCTACATCAAACTCTTCCTCGATACTGTTGCTCATTTAATCAAGATTTTACATGTTTTCAGAACAAGATCGTACTAGGATAAAGTTTGTATTACAAAGACCTGAAGCAAACAATGACGAATAACCTTAAACCCAACATAAGCAACCAATGTAAAAATTCAACATCAGTTTTGCCATCAGTGAGTATTAACGCATTGACTCATCAAGCCTTCTGTATCTTTCTTTTTTTTTATACTAATTTACTATAGCATGTGACGCACAAATCAACAGCCGTTTCCTTGTGGTCCGGATGCCTGCAAGAGTATTATGAAGTATAAAACCTGCTATAACTCACCAACAACTTGCACGGTGAAAGTACATTCACTGGTGAGGCCAGTATTGTCGGTGAAGGTGTAAGTCACGACGTACGTGCCGACGGCGTACGACTGGCCGGGAGAGAAGTTGCTTGACACCGTTGGCGTGATGCCGGAGTCGTCGGTCGCCGTGGGGACGGGGAAGTTGACGACTACCTCGGATGCGCCCACGGTCGAGTAGGACAGTGGTCCCGCAGGGCAGAATGTGATGGTCGGTGACTGGTTGACAATCTCTCCTGCAACACGGATGATTTAAATAAAGTTTTACATCTAGGAAGTAAAAACTGGTACGCGACGACTGTATATGCTGCACTCGAGTGGAAATTTTCTCGAGTTTCCTTTCAGTCACCATTCATCTTAATGCTCTGAAATGTTATCACTTTCTTCTCTTTGCAAACCACTTTCTGGATAAAGATTCTTGACACCGTATGTAAATCTAATTTTTATTTGGCAAAAAAAAATGTATTTTACTTATTGACCTTTGCAAAATGGATAACACAAGTAAATAAATAAACAAGTGCGGTAATGAAGTATGCTTTTGAATAAGTTATATCAAGCTCGCCTTTTTAAACAAATCAAGTCTGAGAAATCCAACGTTATACTACACTACACTATCACTACACTGCACTGCACAGCGCTACACTACACTTGTACAAATTTGTTGCGGCAATAAAGAACTTACGGAAGACGGTGACGGAGAAAGTACACGTGTTCTGGTTGCCGGCATCGTCAGTGAAGGTGTAGACTACCGTGGTGTCTCCCACGGGGAAGCTCTGGCCAGGGTTGTAGTTGTTGGACACGGAGACGGTGCCGCTGTTGTCGGTAGCGGTAGGCTCCGTCCAGGTGGCGGTAGCTGTGGTGCCCGTCTCGCCGGCGCTGACAACGATGGTGTTGGGACAGTTTTCGATAACGGGTGGAATGCTGTCAGTTTCCTCCACTGGATTACAGATACGAAAAAGGAGTGAAGCTTGAATAATGTACGCCTCGACAGTTGACAAGCCATAATTCATCATTACTTGAGAGATATTGCGGATTTTACAGACGTGGGGATGTTTCACAAGCATCTAAGTCATGAAAGTCAAGATCGACTTACACTATGGTGTGGTATGCTATGCTATGCTATGGTAAACTATGGTCATTGTTTTCTCTTTTCAGTTTTATCTGTTCCCACCATCCACTTCAAATTGCTATCAAACTTTAGAGAAAAAAAAATCTTTCTCCCTTACTTTCATTTTATTAATTAATGTCTGCCTGGAAAAAAAATCTCAAAAATATTAATTCTTATATATGAAAGTTAAAATATTATCAAAGACACACACAACTTAGCCTCTTAAAATTCTAGATCGACTTTATTCTTTGTGAAACACCACCTGATGCATACGTGACATGGAAAGAATTCATTATTCCACGTCTTTGTTAGTAACCTATCATAGTTTGATAAGGTATTTGCACCACTGTCACCCAAAGGATGACGAATGTGAACATTGCAAACACAAATTTCCCAATTTGGCATGTAGAAAAATTACTATTAGTGGGAAATGCAGCTGTCGGGTATTTCAGATACAGACAATGACATAGGTCAATCGAAAGAGCTTACGTGCGACGGTGACGAAGAATTCGCAGCGGGCCAGGTTCGCGCTGTTATCGGTGAAGACATATGTCACAGCTGTGTCGCCGAGCGGGAAGAATGATCCGGGCACGTGGGAGCGGAGGAGGCGCTGAACAGTTCCGGCATCAGTGGCGGTGGGCTCCACCCACGAGGCGGTGGCGCCACTGCCCGAGGAGACAGTGAGAACGATATCCTCGGGGCAGTCATTGATCGTGGGCGGGTCGTTGTCACCTGGATCGGAGAGAAATGATAACATATTAACATCTCCCTCCTAACACTGAAGGTTTTCTTCTACTCAGTGTCGAAAGTAAAGAGAAGTCAGTCGATGTTTACACGTCGTTCGAATACTCCGTCATAAGACATGCAATAATTTTTTAACCATTTGCAAAAAAACAAAATGGTAAAAATACGTCTGCAGTACCTTGCTTTTCGTCCACAGGAATGGCTGATCTGAACACACAGAGCAAACAACGCAAAATATAATTCATTTGAAAAAAAAAAGTGTGTCCCATTCTGGAGACTTTCTCAACGGCCGGTCTTAGAATCCAGGGATCTCCTCGGTACAAGCATCCATTGTCCATCTCTGTTGAAACGGATGCATTTATCATGCCTGGACTGCTGACACAAATACGAGCAGGTCGTGAAGGATGGGTAAAAACAGCAACGTCGAAACCAACGTTTATAATAACGAAAAAACAAACAAACAAACAAAAAAAAAAAAAAAACGCCATTAACAAAGAACACAGGAAATCGATCCTGCCAAGTCCGGAAAAGGTCTTCATATGTTACGGAATGAATGCCTTCCTTGATTTGGCGCCATTTATGTTGCTACCTACATAAAAAAAAAACCAATAAACCACTCTCTTCTTTAGACTCCTGCTACTCACCGAATGCAATCTCGCATGTAGTGCCTGAGAAGCCAGTCGGACAGTCGCAGGTGAAGAAGTTGTTGTCTGGAGTACACACTCCACCGTTCTGGCATGGTGCGCTGGCGCATGGGTTCGTGGCTACCAAGAAAGAAAAGTAAACACATGAATAAAGAAACCAGATTAATGTGGGTAGAGGGACACCGGAATTTGAAAAAAAAAAACAAAAGCAAAAACAAAAACAACACTAAACCTACCGTGCAATTGCACATGGGCTTGAGGCTATTAAAAAAGAAACAAGATATCCACCTAAACATGACAAAATATTAAAGGAACCCACCAAGACACCTGAATTTGAAAACCGTTAAGAGTCCGGTTCACGGCAGCTCTTTTGAAATAAACCTTGTGACGTAATTGTACAATCTCAGATAGTGTTCTTCTGTCGGACCACGGTACAAAAAGCAGCACCGGATTCACCAACACCGTAGATATCAGATTTTCTTTTCCTCCCTACATCGATTGTGTCAATTTACGCGAATCACCAATCTGAGCAAAATATTTGTGTCATTTCATTTTCACGACAGAATCAAAACGCAGAACGAGAAAACTTCCACAATGTGCTTTGTTCTTTATTTTACTTTCTCTGAGTAAAATTATGCACTGTCACACTCAACGGCACATCAAGTTTTCTCCCAATGTGTCAATTACGAAAAGTTAATTTCGATAAAGGCACAGGAAAAAAAAAATAAAATCAATATCCCAGAATCTAAATTCATTTAGAAGAGCATGTCACATTGATGAAGAAGGTCTCCTCCCTGTTACCATGACAACTTAGTATCGATTTTATATAAAGAGAGGAAACATACACCGATGTCAAATTCATGACCGATTTATCAAATCATTTTAACACTTACATGGCGTCTCACAGTTGTGACCCTCCCAGCCCAGCGGGCAGTCGCAGTAGAAGTCGACATCTCCCGACAGACTCTCGTACAAGTTGCGGCAGATTCCGCCATTCTCACAAGCCACACCGTTGCTGGTGGCTTCCAAGGTGCAGATGTCCAACACCGGCTGGTCAGCTACAAGGGACAGTATCAGACTTGGGGATCAGTTTCACTTTCAAAACATTCATACGGTCTACTTTACTTGCACTGGATGGATTTGTTTCAGCAGCAAGTGCGTGCAAATAAGCACCCACAGGCCCCATCCCCCAGTATGCTTGTCTCATACTCTCAAGTCTCAAGGATGGAAAAAGGTCAAGATTTTGACACCATCAAAATTACCCCCTTATTACCAGCAAACGGAATGGAAGTTGGCAAATTACCCCCATCACAAGTTCATGGAAGGGAAGAGTGTAATGCAGGCAATGTGTACATGTAACTGTGCTACCCTGCTCTACATTATATATACTTATACTTATTTCATTTTAAAATGGGAAAGTTAGTGAAAGATCTTGCATGATTTAGTAGGAGACGTGAAAGATCACGACCTTTGCCAGATGTGTGTATGAAACCTACGACTTACGTCAAGTGTTTTGTGGTAGCAAGGGTAAACTTCAGTTCCATCACCCCTTCATAAGGTCTTCTGTTGCAGTATCTTACAACAGTAATTCCGTTCATCCAATCTTATGTTAACCTTTAAAGCCAACGAGACGCGGAAATGTTCTCTCTTACAGGCTGAGCTGGTGCGCGCCATCAGCCAGACAGTGGCACTTTGCAACCAGAATCGATATAAAAGGAAAACTAAACACTTACTAGTGGTTGAGCCACAATTGACGCCGGTGAAGCCCTGCTGACAGATACAAGCGTACTGGAGGTTGAACGTCCCCGGGGTTGGGTTGTCGCTGTCGTAGCTGTTAACGCAGTCGGCCCCGTTCAGGCAGGGTGATGCTGAGCAGCTGTCCAGTCCCGGCGCAGTCACTGAAAAGGCGCAAAGAATGTATCATTTTAACAATTGAAATTATTATTTAACTTACACCACCGCGAAATTTATCTAATTTTCATGCATTTATTGTCTGAAAAAGACTCAAATCAAGGAACTGCTGTTCGGGGCAAAGCCACCTCGAACGTCTGTGTTCTGTCCAATGTTCATCAATAAGTAGCTGACCCTCCTCCCCCTTTTTGTGTGTGTGTATTCTGTGCTAATCAGCATCTATCAAGGTCATACAGGAGAGCGATTATCCCTCGGAGATGATCTAATCTCCCAGGTACATATTATATAATTATGTATATCATGATTTATATCAGTTCTGTTTCAATGAATGCATGCACTACCCTCTGGTTACATTAGATACAGAAGCAAATGACTTTTTACGTTGATCACAGAAAATTCAACGTTAACTTTTAGAAAACAAGGGATCAATTCCATTGGTTGACAGAAGATCATAGAAAAGGGTGGTATTTATTTCTTGCCAGCAAACGAGGCTGCAATCGATACTCACGAGTTGAGAGCTGGCAGTTGATGCCGGTGAAACCATCGCGGCAGAGACAGAGGTAGGAGTCGGAGTCCTCGTTCACACACGTGCCACCATTCTGGCACGGGAAGTTGTTACATGGGTTGGTGTTGATGACGGAGACTACAGATACGGACAGAACACAAAAGAAAACAGAATGAAGTGGTTGACATACATTGAAGGAAAAGTACTCTACCGTTTTTCAAAATTTCATGATACTTGTATTACAATTCTTACAACTTTTAAC
Organism: Diadema setosum; assembly: GCF_964275005.1. NCBI lineage: Eukaryota > Metazoa > Echinodermata > Echinoidea > Diadematoida > Diadematidae > Diadema > Diadema setosum. The sequence goes on along the minus strand of NC_092696.1, from coordinate 7,327,795 downwards.
TATGCTGGCTTTTGTAATATTATTTGTACTCTTTGGTAAAAAAACAAAAACACAACTATATCTTTTTGTGTTTGATAGCTACTGGCAACACAATACAGATTATTTGGAAGATATTTTCGATCAACCGGGGAGTCCAGTCAAAACTCTCGAGATAATGTTAACTTTACTACTGTCAAACTGTGTCTTTTAATTAATCGAAATCAAAAGAAAGAAGATGGTAAACTCGAGAAGTTATACTGTGAAAACATCGTTGTTAGATTTAACACCATGGGTGTTAAATCTAACACTGATCAAGCTTCAATAGAGGACCACACCCACAGGTGTAGAAAATGTATTGTGACGGTGTTAAAAAGTGTTCACCTGGCACTTTGTGGTGTTAATTTGACACTGTGGCTGGTTATATTTTTGACACCGCGCTAGAGTTAATAAATGACACCGCATGGTGTTGATTTGATATTGGTGGTGTTAATTTCAATGGTATGACACCCGTCCAGCTTCAACAGGAGACCACACCAACTGGTGTTACTGTGGTGTAAATGTATTTACACATTTTTTCAAAAATCAAGTACTTTATCGGAAAATTCTTCATTGTCTTGTTGAAGTTCAGAATTGACAAGAAATTCAGTAACTAAGAAACTATCAAAAAAACAATTTTATATTGAAATGACACCCGGAGGTGTTAATCTAACACCATGAATAAGCACCGGAAATTTAACACCAGCTCGGTGTTTCATATTTAACACCGGACTTTTTGCAGTGTATATGCTGAACTGCCTGATAAACTCTGTAATAGTCCGAAAGTGGAGTCTTGATACATACGAGAAATTCAACGAGGCTTCTCTTACCCTGTTCGCAGTTGACCCCAGCGAATCCGTCGGGACAGGCGCACTGATATCCAGAGCAGACACCAGCGATGGTGGAACACACCCCTCCGTTTTGACATGGGTTGTTGTCACATGGAGAGGGAATTGCTAAAAATGAAAATATGGAAAAAAAAAGCAAAATGAAAACATTTTTGTCCGAATATTGATTTGATTTCCAATAGGGCATGCAAATGTGAATATACGGTACGAAAATCCATAGTATCAACTCTATATCATATCAAATTCATTCTACTAGGTGTCAGAACGTTCGTCTTTGTTCGTTCATAGAAATACCAGCTGATGAATGTGATCTCAGTACCATTCTCCACAATCGATCCATAGGGTGTTTTTCATTGTACACTCTAATTTGTAGTGGTAGAATAGGAAATCTAATTTGGCATCACATAATTCGATTTTTACTCATTAGTTACCAACATTTGTGCTTCAATTTCAAACAGTCAAGTCTGTACACTATATAGTTTTAAGCCGTTGAGGACGAGTCCGAGTATACTCGGGCAAGCGTCTATGGGAAATGCCTGTTGTATCAAAATCAAACCGTCCTCAATGGAAGGTTTTATTGGTAGGAAAACTGACCTTGTTCGCAGTTGAATCCTGTGAAGCAACCGGAACACTCGCAGCTGTAAGAGAAGCAAGTGTCGCCCAGGGTGGTACACTGCGCCCCATTCAGGCACGGGTTGGGGGAACAGGCATCGCGCACTGTTGTAGGCAAGAACATGAGCAGCGGGTTGTGGCTTACTGCAACTCTGAGCAACATACATTCGAACAATTAAAATCCTGTTTAGTAGCTTTAACTTATTGTATCTGAAAACTGGTTGGTCTCTAGAAATATTTTAAAAACTCAAGGAGTGAGTCAATGGCTATCTACAACCGACTATTAATGCCCCCCACTCTCAAATTCTTTGTGAAGATTAATTTACAGTAGTTCAGATACTTAGCGACTTGTCCTAGGTTAGTAGAGCTAATGCCAAGGAATGTTACAGGTGCACAACAAGCAGTTTCTCACTAGATAATAGGGCAAAAAAGTATTTAAGTCATATTAGTTAAGAAAATTGCGTGGTGTCGATTTCTGCTTCAGGAAAATGTCATGAAACCTACATGATCGTGAGAATAAAGTGTGCGACAGTTTCCTATTGCAATGACTGGGTAGCTTGTTGTATGCGAAATTGACAGTAAAATGGCTGGGTTTTACTGCCAGCTTTCAGGCAGATCTTAACTCATAAAGTAGGCCTACCACAAGGAAGGCCAAAATTATGAACCTTGGAAGAGTGTAATTAAAGAGCACCAACCATCCATCTTCAAGGTATGAGCTAGGCCTAAAGGGAGGAGGAAGCACTTTACCTTCATCGCAGAGGTCGCCGGTAAAGCAGCCAGAGCACTGACAAGTGTACTCGGTGCAGAGATCGCCCACGGGTTCACAGGCGGCGCCGTTCTGGCACTGGTGATTGGAGCAGGCGTCAAGCTCTGTAGGGAGGACGACGGATAGAAAGACACGGTTACCATGGCAACGGTGGGTCCATTCGCATGGTGAACACAAATTTAGCATAAATGAATTGCATTCCCCTTAGGTGAAGTGTAGTTTTTTGCGTCCTAAGCAGCCAGAGGTAAATAAATTCCTCCATTTTCTGTAAATCACTTAAGAAAACAAATTAAGGAAAGCAGACTCGAGTTCTGATAATGTAAAAATATCTATCAAATTCACCCCAACAAACTCGCAAGGCATTCTATTTGGTTGCACAAACTGCATGTATTTGTCTTATCACAAGATATTTACTGAATAAGAATATCCGATTTAGATAGATACAAGTTACTTTTGAATTTAAACATTTTCACTATTAAGCTATCCCATTCCAACTTCCCTAAAGGACATCGGAAATCATGGACTTACTGGTCTGGCAGAACTGGCCCGTGTAGCAGAGAGGGCAGCTGCAGGTGTAGGTCAGGCACGAGTCGGCGTCCACGACGCAGGCCGCTCCGTTCTGGCACTGGTTGTTATCGCAGGCATCGACGGGGATGTCGCAGAATGTGCCGACGAAACAGGCCGGACACTCGCAGTAGTAGTTATCGCAGGAGCCCGGGTAGGCCACGCAGGCACCACCGTTCTGGCACAGGTTGTTGTCGCAGGCGTTGAGCTGCGTCTCGCAGTTGGTTCCCGTGAAGCATTCGGCGCAGACGCACTGGTACTCTGTCAGACTGTTCACCACACAGGCACCGCCGTTCAGACAAGGGTTCGGGGCACATGGTGTGTCTGGGAAGTTGATTTTAATTTCATTTGAGTTGGATATACTTCTCTATCGTTGCAACTGATACATTCTTCGAATTAGAAACAAAAATAAATTCTTTCAAACACGGCTACTGCAAGTTTAGAGCAGACTAAACTTATTACAAAATACATTATATTGCGTTAAGACCTTCTATATTTTGAATGTCTGATTAATGCATCATACTTCATATCATCTTAGCATTTTACGGTTTAGGATTGCATTCAAATGCACATTCATGAACAGATGGAACGCATCACATTTTGCAAAACTTGGCACCTCAATTTTCTCACTTTTGTAAGACACACAACTACCTGTACAGCATCGAGATGATACTTTTTTATGTAAAGTCTGTATGAATATAGCATGGCCCAGAGTATTACATTTACGTCAGAACTTGAAGAGAGCCTGAAATGTGAGGGAGTATTAACGTGACCAACTCACCAGTAAGGACCGTGATTGTGAAGCTGCAGGAGCCAGTGTTGCCGGCCGTGTCGGCGTACTCGAAGATGACCGCGCTGGTGCCAACGGGGAAAGAATCGCCGCTCTGCGCACTGCTGGCAACTAGATTGGTGGCGCCAGCGTTGTCGGTGACGGTGGGTGGGTCGAAGTCGACAAAGGCAGCGTCGACTCCTTCCAGAACGGTGACGACGATGTTTTCTGGGCAAGTGACCACTGGACCAACCTCGTCAACTGTACAGAGCAAGAAGTGAAAAATGGCGCATTTACTTAATGTAAATTCATTTATTCTGCATGCGACATAGTGGCAATGGCTTTGTACACATTATTTTGAAAGGGGAGAGCTTGCGCTTCAAATCCGCAAGAGTAACAGTTAAGTAGGAAACAAGAAATCATGCCCAATTCATTATGTGTTCAATTTATGATTAAGTGGTATCAGAAGCCGCCAACGAGTTCTTCTCACACACCTGTTACGACGGTGACGACGAAGGAGCAGGTGACTTGGTTTCCGGATCCGTCGGTAAAAGTGTAGGTGACCTGGGTGGAGCCTCGGAGGAAGAAGGAGCCCGGGCTGATGTTGCTGGTGACCGTCGGGGCCACGTTGGAGTTGTCGGTGACCACTGGGGTGGTCCACGTCACGGTGGTGCCGGCGACCTCGACCGGAACCGAGGAGGTGATGTCGGATGGGCAAGACAGAATTTCCGGTGGAATTGTGTCAACTGGAAGACAGGAGAAGAACAGATTAATCAGTGACAGTAACTTGGTAGCACAAACATCCTTATTTCATCAACTTCGACGAATACGTTTCCTCTTTATCAAAAAAAAAAAAAACACAAAAAAACACACACAAAAAAAAAAAACACTTGACAGAATTTTCGGACCTGTGGGCCTATAGTTCACGCCGATGGTGACAATGATGACCTCCCGCCAGACATGTTCAGTAACAAGAACACCAATGCATTAATAGCCGTAGAAAATCACTGGAGGCGGCTCTGAATGAATACATAATTTTCACTGAATGTGCGTATAGCAGAGATCGAGTTGGACAGAATACTGGACATAGACTGGAAAGGTGGACTTACTCTCCGTGACGGTAACCACAAACTGGCAGGTAGCGGTGTTAGAGGAGGGATCAGTATAGACAATGGTCACTGTGGTCCGGCCGGGGGAGAACGAGTCCCCGGAGGCAGCAGTCTGGGACAGGAGGGCCGGTTGCCCGGAGTTGTCCGTCACAATCAGAGCTGGCCAGGATACCGGGGTCAGTGCCGTGCCCAGAGGAGTGTTAACCCTGATGTCGTTGGGGCAGTTGGTGATGACTGGATTCTCCGTGTCGACTGTCGAGGGAAAGTCGGCGAAAGTTTTTTTTTTTTTTTTTTAATTCACTGTCAGCTGTGGTTATTGATAAATATTTAGCATCAGCGTATCTTGATTCCGACATTCACGTGTTGTTGCTTTTTTTTTTTTTTGTAAAAGTTATAGACACTGGTAGAATTTTGTACTTCCAGAGGGGTTATAATGCACAATTTAGCATTTTAAAATGCATGAACAATGTCAATTAGTTTTCAAATGTCGCTCCTAACGAACAGCTCACCATAACAGACCATTCAGGAAGCAAGTCAGAGTGTGGACTCGACAGTGTAGGAGCAATCAAGCCTTAAAACTCAACATTCGATGATTGCAAGAGAGCTTGAAAAGTTCCCTTCACACTGAATAGCTTATTGAGCAATTGCCGTTCATAACGTTCAGTAAAGCTTTGTGTGCTCCTCATCTTCCATCAACCCTTAAAAAGAAAGGATGTTTTATTGGAACTTCACGAATAAGTCTGAAGTGCTTTTATGACGACAAACCTTCAATAACAGTCACAGTGAAAGCACAGGTGGCGGTGTTGCTGGCCTCGTCCGAGAAGGTGTAGGTCACCACTGTGGCACCGGTCGGGAAGAAAGTATTGGGCGACCGTGTGACTGTGACGGAAGGCTGGTTGTTGGAGTTGTCGATGGCCGTGGGAGCCACCCAGGAGATGACCACACCCCCGCTGTTGAGGGGCGTGGTCTGGGTGATGTCGGCGGGGCAGCCAGAGATGACTGGTGGGGTGGTATCCTCTGTAAAACAGAAACGAGGACGTTCAATTGTAAAGTTCGTCTCAGATGTCTCTCGAACTATGAAATGCTTTGCTTTCTTCGTCATCAGACTCATTACACACATTATCGTTTTTTTATTCCTCTTTGCGACATGTGAGTTGCAGGAATGTGGGGAAAAAAATTGACAAGGAGGGCGGTGATGTTTTCACCACATCTGGCACTTTCCTGTTCGATATGGAGACTAAATATTTTCCCTTTACCAAGTAGGTTACTAAGTCACATCACGTGTTCCTAACCTGTAAATTTCGGTACTTATGCGTTTGTATTTGATGCCTTCTGAAGTTGTAAAAGCTTTTCCTACTACTAATAAATTCACATGTTATTAGGTAATTATTTTAAAGCACTTATGTAGTTCTACACACGCGATTTCACTAGGTGCATGCTCTCTTGAAAATTACAAAGTTTCACGATCTATTCCTACCTGTCAAAATGATGACGTTGAAGACACATGGGTCGGCATCGTTTCCGGAGGCATCGGAAAAGATGTAGGTGACCGTGGTCGTGGATCCCACGGGGAACAGGTCCCCGGATGCTGCCGACTGGGAGGAGATGAACTGGGTGCCGGAGATGTCGGTCGCCGTGGGCACACTCCAGGTGATGGCGAGCCGAGTGGCCGAGTTGACCTCGATAGTGCGGACGATGTCTTGCGGACAGTTGCTGACGGTCGGCGGTGTGGTGTCAACTGCGTGTTTAAAAAGACGGAGGAATATCTTGAACACTATGCTTTTTTAGGGGTGTTTTCACTAGCCATTCACAAATTGACGCGTCTTTTGTCTCGCGCAGAAATGCTGGCCGAATAGTTTAACAGGACCCCGTTTCATAAAAAACTTGTTACCAATAGCAAGTTACGATTGTTGTTACAAGCTACTGAAATCCCTACATCTGATTGGCTATGAAAGCAAATTTGTCATAGAAATGTGACAGTTTTTATTGATAACAAATGAAACCTGACTCAGGTTTTGTTACTCGAGAACGATGGACCTTTCATCCTTCCTTATTGCACTAGATTAAGTGACCTACAACAGCTTAAGCCTAATCCAACATCCGTGTTCGAGTTTATAATGCCCTCAAGCCTATGTGACAAAGGGTTCAAAGGGTACTCACTCGTATTCACAGTCACTGTGAAGGAACACGGTGCAGCGACGTTTCCGGATGCATCAGTGAACAGGTAAACGATGGTGGTCGTGGTGCTGGCGTCAAAACTATCGCCGGGCTGACGGGTCTGGGACTGGACAGTGGCCGTACCAGAAATATCCGTGGCAGTGGGCTCTACCCAAGTAACCTGGGCGGAGGCGGTTCCAAGCTCGATGGTAGTCACAATGTTGCTGGGGCAGTTCTGGACATCTGGTGGAGTGGTGTCGACTAGGGAAAAGACACAGGAAAGACAAAAGGTTCATGGCAGCTCGGAGTTTAGTTAATAAATGTATATCTACGCAAGAATGAAGCATATTTAGAATAGACTTTAGTGCTGGAAACATTCGGTAACATCTAAATATGAGGCCAGAAAGAAAGAGGATTTTTTTTTTTTTTTTAGGACATAACTTTGTGTGAGGGGAACTACTCGTCATTACAGTTTTTCACTTTCCTGGGAGTCATCTAATCCTCAAGAGTAGCCCCCGTTCATCAACAAACGGATGTCGGCCTTCAGCTGAAGAAATGGATCCCTTTCATCCAGAGCTTTTTTATATCGCATAATTATTTGCAAATTAATGACTCCTGTCATAAGTATGCAATTATGATGGTGGTTGTGGTGGTGGTGGTGATATGTGTGTGTGTGTTTGTGTGTGTGTGTGTGTGTGTGGGGGGGGGGTGACAGATTCTTATTCCACATGGTACCTACCGGTATTGACGGTGATGACAAACGAGCAGGTTGGAGCTACGTTGCCAGAGGCGTCGGCAAAGACGTAGGTAACAGTGGTTGCCCCGACAGAGAAGAAGTCTCCCGAGCTGTGAGACTGACTGATGACTTGCTCCGTGCCTGAGATGTCGGTTGCTGATGGCTCGGTGTAGGCTACCTCCACGCCTGCTGTGCCCAGCTCGACAGTGCGGGTTACGTCGTTAGTGCAGAGCACAGTCGGGTGGGTGGTATCATCTAAAAGGAGATAGGCAACGGAAAGACCACATGGAATGTTGACCAGAAATACCAAAAACCAGTGCCTTCATTCTGCTTATTCATTTAACTTTTCATCAAACATGTCCAAAATCTGGGTCATTTGTTCTCTATGTATTCGAGGCCTTATTTTTTTATTTTTTTTGGTTCCAATACTTAGGACGGAAAATATCGAAGTTTGAATCTGAAAATGGTACTATCGTAACATGGTTGGATCTGTGGCTCGTTCATGGCAAAGAAACAGAACCATGTAGTAACTTCCGATACACTGTACACTAAAGTATCCGAAAAATGATACTGACCGGCCACTACTGTGATGGTGAAAGTGCAGGGAGCGGCGTCATTGTCCGAGCCATCGGTGAAGATGTACGTGACCGTTGTGGTGCCGACGGGGAACAGGCTTCCAGAAGTGTGGGTCTGGCTTCTCAGAATGGTCACTCCGGAGATGTCGGTGGCTGTGGGCTCAGTCCACGTGATAGGAGTCGACTGCGTGCCGAGCTCGACGCTCTGGACGATGTTCATGACGCAGGTCACAGTGGGCGGCGTCGTGTCAACTGAACACGGGGTAGAAAAGACCAAACACAGCCGTTAGAATGATGCGACACTACACAATTCTGTGACTTGGCAGAATTTGATGCAACTTGTGAATTCATGCTACAGCTCCGAATTTAATTTTGGAAGCCGAGACCATAATTTTCTTTTCTTTTTATTTTCTCTCTCTCTCTCTCTTTTAGATTCAACCCTACGTTCTCTATTCCACCATTTTTCTATCATGCCAGTACCTTATTGCGTATTCTGGATTCTCGATCTTGTTTTTTGTAACTGCGTTAAGCGGTGTAAGATTGTAGAAATTTCACATCCTCGAACTAGCCAGTCATTCTTTTGCTATCCTGCAGATGAGAGTTGAAAGTGCGTATTCCCTGCTCTTTCAAAGTGGCTCTCTCTATACACAGATGGGTTTATCATAAAGTAAAGGCGATGTGCAACTCGACTATATTGGCGCTTGGTAGATATCCTCCAGAAGGCTCCGTTAGAGGTGCTTAGACTGGAGGTCTATCCCTCCCCTTCTGTGGCAGGGAACTTTATTGTACAGTGTGTGTACAACGCTGGGGGGGGGGGGGGGGGGGAGTCTGTACCAATCGGCACCCCAAACACTAAAAATATTTAAATGGAATGTCACAGTGAGGAGCCAACATACCAGCAAAGACAGAGACAGTGAAGGTACAGCTAGAGTCAGTCAGCCCGCTGTTGTCGGTCACTGTGTACGTAATCAGTGTGGTCTGTCCCACATCGAAGAAAGAGCCCGGTGCTACGTTGGCGACAATGGAGGCGATGCCTGAAAGATCCATGGCGGTGGGAGGGGTCCAGTTGATGACTGCCCCTTGGGTGCCGAGCTCCACAGACTGGGCGATGTTTGTTGGGCAATTGGACACCGTTGGCGGCGTGGTATCGGCTGTAAGGTTTCGATTTGAAAAAAAACAAACCACTGTCATTAAATATCCGACAAGAAAGAGCATGTAAACAACTTTTTTTTTTTCACAAAGAAAATTTATTCATATAAACATTCAGGTATAAAATAAAATAATGTCACATGCAGTACATAAAGACAAATGATCGAAATTTGACAGGCAACTGCGAAACAATTAAACAATGTAGATACGATTCCAATTAATATTAGATACAAAACCTTTGGTTTTCTCAGAAATATATTCGTCTCCTTTCTTTGCTTGTTTTAAGAATTGACAAAATTGGCCAAAATGTAACGATTTCTTTTTATTTCTTACAGAAAATATGAAGTATTTTGCGTACAAATAAACCACGTTGTAACATTTTGGATTTTCTGTCGAACCAAGTATAAAGGAACTTTTAGTAATTTGAATCTTATTCTGTAACATAATTTCTTGTATTTGAGCAATAAATCTTTGGGTAACGTCACATTCCCAAAATAGATGTGCGATTGTTTCTGTGGAGCTGGAACAAAACGTACAGAGGTGTGTGTCAGATAGCCCCATTGCGAAAAGGAATTTGTTAAAACCAATATTTCTATGTAAAATTTTGTACTGAAAATAACGAAGTCTTTGATTCAAAGTAGGTGTATAAGAAACATTATATATTTTAGTCCAGTCAAAGTTTTGATTAAAAATTTCTTCCCTTTTCCTTTCTTATTTAGGTGGTTGAAATATCCTCTCACATAATATTCAATGTATATATCGACATATCTTAATTCTTTTAAACAAATTATATATCGTTTCTTCTTGTTGCATCTTTATTTCATTATCATTTACTGATTTCTCTTCAATATATTTTTCCATTCTAAGGGGATTGCATGAATAACTGAAAAATACTCTAAGAAATTACAACAAACGCCGTATTTTGTCCGAAACTGTTCAAAATTTAAAAAAGATAAACCATCATCACTCAATTGTTTAATCTTTATTATACCCCTTTGAAACATGTAAAAAACTTTTTCAGTAGATACAACCAGCATTGGAGGAACGGACTTCCCCTTTTCATAACCCTGAAGTAGTCGATAAAAACGCCCATATCTGACTGCGCAAAGTAAAATATTACTTTTGATATCAATATATGAAGAGTTTGTTTGCAAAAACCGATAAGTCCATTTTTGAAGATTTTGAAATAGGGTCTCTGTCATAAAGTACAAAATAATACCTTTTAAATGATATATTGATCACAACATATAAAGGTATATTTTTGAAGTTATGGTCAAAAGAAGCAAAAATGTTCTTATTATTCTCTTTGTTTTTCTTGACCTTTAATCGCAAATATCTCCATTTGACAAATATGGACTTATCGGTTTTTGCAAACAAACTCTATATATATGTATATATATGTATATATAATATATATAATATATATATGTATATATATATATATATATATATGTATATATAATATATAATATATATATGTATATATATATATATATATATATATATATATATATATATATATATATATAATACATTGATATAATATATATATACACTTGCCCAATGTCGGGCTAAAGTAATAGACATCAAAATGAAGTACCCTATTATCCACACATTCTTTTTTTTTTCTAGCTACCACAGAAACTTGACTCCACATAAGGAATTAAAATACACTCAAATAAAGATTGTCTTTTCTGTAATAGTCATTAAAGAGAGCTGACAAGGCCTTGTGATGGTGCAAGTGTGATTTGTGAACTGGTATACTGAAAAAGAAATTAACAAAAAGATTATGATTATCTTCTTACTGGTTGCAACAGTTACAGTGAAAACGCATGGAGCCGCCTCGTTTCCGCTGGCATCGGCAAAGATGTAGGTCACGAAGGTTGTTCCCACAGGGAAGTTGTCTCCGGGGGCATTCGACCTGGACTGGAGAATGGCCTGGCCCGAGATGTCGGTTGCGGAGGGCTCGCTGTAGAAGACGACAACGCTTGTGGTTCCAAGCTCGACGGTCCTTACAATGTCCTCGATGCACGTAACCGATGGCGGGGTCGTGTCGACTGGGGGCGGGAAGGGGGGGAGCAGATAACAGAGATAATTATAATCGGCCAACAGAGGGCGTACTATATCAGCTAACATGGACTGCAGTTACAGGGAAGCATACTCCTTCATGAGTTTTCGTTTTCAACATCGGCTTGGCAAGGCAATGCACTTTCCCGTCTCACAACAAAGGCGGGAAAAAATCTCATCGTTTTCAGACAACAAAACCGAGGTCTCACATGTCACTAAAATAACGCAAAAGCAAAGGGGACAACCTTTGAGTTTCACTTTATAGTCCCATTCGCGGTGGTGCAGACCATGTGAGCACGCTAGATAAGTTAACGCAAATTAGCGTTCGGTTCATGTTGTTCGTGCTGAAATCGCTCCCTCTTACTGCAATATCTGCGTGCATGTCAACACTTTACTACAAACAGACAGGTACTTCAGAAATTATCTGGACTACATTTGTGAATATCGTCTGGTGAACGACCACACAAATTTAAGACAAATCAAGAGGTACAGAAAAAATATGAGCTAAAAAGCAATCCTTGTAAACTAGATTTGACTCACACACCTGTGTTAACGGTAACGGTAAAAGTGCATGGGTCAGCAGTGTTGCCGGAGTTGTCCGAAAACACGTAGGTCACCGACGTCACGCCGACGGGGAAGAAGTCGCCGGACGACGAGGTTTGGCTGACCAGGTTGACCTGGCCGGATATATCAGTGGCTGTGGGCTCGGTGTAGAAGACCGCGACGCCGCTTGTTCCCAGCTCAATAGTCCTCACAAGGTCAGACTGGCAGGTCACCGTTGGTGGCGTGGTGTCAACTGTAAAATATCAAAATCGTACATGGATGTGTCAGCTAACAGGGCTGGAAGTGAAAATTCGATAGATCACTAACTAGCGTACGGCAAAAAGCTAGGGATGGACATTAACATTGAAAAGGATGACTTGTTAAATAAGGCAAACATTCTACTATGTACCATACTGATGACGATAGTAAGTTTTGTATCGTATCCGGGCAATTACCCCCAGAGGGCAATTACCCCCCGGCCAATTTCTGGTTGGTGGTAAGGTTAGAGTAAAGATTAGGGCTAGGGTTAGGTTTAGGGTTAGGATTTTAGTTTAGGGTTAGGGTTAGGTTCAGGATTAGGATTAGGATTAGGGCCAGGGGAAGGGTGCGGGGTAATTGCCCAGGGGGTAATTGCCCTAGACACGTTTTGTATCACTTTGTCTCACATCAGTATATCATGAACAGCCATCGCTGAAAGAAAAATAGGCATTACTCGTGGTTTTTAATTAATTCAAGATACTGCACGTTCTACCGCTTTTCGATTACGGTCTTAAACAGTTTGAAACCCAACTCTAGGCTTTTCTTTTGAAATGCCATATTTTTGGCACACCTATAGTGCAACATGTTTTAAATCTGTCATTCTGCTTTTCAAGGTGCCACTTTTGGCAGTAGACACAGCATCGATATGAATGTACACAAACAAACACAAATACACACGGACCCTGTGTCTCGGATCTGTTCCATTATGTTCTGGTATCACAGTTTACTGGTCTTGAAATAGACTTGCTCCAGGAATAAAGTGAATTTCTCATTGTAGCAATACACTCCTGGTTTATCTTCATAATATGAAAACATCCACAAACGTTTAGATAATATCAAATGGACTATAATATATAAACGGAAATCAAGTCTAAATTCTTTGCTTACCTTCTACAATCGTGATGGTGAAGGTACACGGGTCGGCCTGGTTGCCGGAAGCATCGGCGAAGATGTAGGTGACGGTGGTGGTTCCCACGGGGAACTGCTCGCCTGGGGAGTTCGTTCGGCTAACCAGGGTGGCTGTTCCGGAGATGTCGGAGGCCGTAGGCTCGGGGTAGCTGATCTGGACGGAGGAGGTTCCGAGCTCCACAGTCTGAACGATGTTCTCGACGCAGGAGACGGTGGGTGGAGTAGTGTCAACTGTCGGGAGATAGTTGAGGATCAATGTAAGGCATCGTACAGTTTCCTTACGTTGAATAGTATATCGTTTGCGGAATGAATACCGTCTTTGTAACATGAACTTTTTTTTTTCAAGAAATTGGGATCATTCATGTCAGATCCAGATTAGGGTTCAAAGAAATGTTTGAGTTTGTAAGCAAAACAACGACGCCGCATGGCTTTGACTAATGATTTTCAATCAAATTGTGAAGACTCTGTTATCACCCCCTTCAAATTTGATATTTTCTTCGCCGATATTCTGCCTTCTGTCACCTTTCTTTGTTATGTCTTTGGACTCCCATTGGCCAAAAAAAAAAACCTAAGTGTCAACGTGACAACTCACTCAACTATTCCCCAAAGAAAGCGATCACCTGTCTATAGCGGTCACCTACTGTCTATGGCCACTAAACGCAATTCTTAGGAGAGGAAAGCCATTCAATGGCCATGTCAATAGCGGCCATCTGTCTACAACTGCAACCTTTTATAAGAGTCCCCATGGTTTGCCGCCATAGACAGGTTTGTCTGTACATACTATGTTTGATAGGATATTGCATGAATAACTGAAAAATATTCTAAAAAAATTACAACACCGTATTTAGTGCGAAACTATTCAAAATTTTAAAAAGATAAACCATCATCACTCAATAATTGTTTAATCTTTTTTACACCCCTTTGAAACATCATTTTCTTAAATACAATCTCATTATCTATACGAATTAATGAATTAAACCATAATCCCCTTAGAATGGAAAAAATATATTGAAGAGAAATCAGTAAATAATGAAATAAAGACGCAACAAGAAGAAACAATATTGTTTAAAAGAATTAAGATATGTCGATATATACATCGAATATTATGCGAGAGCTAGGATATTTCAACCACCTAAATCAGAAAGGAAATGGGAAGAAATTTTTAATCAAAACTTAGACTGGACTAAAATATATAATGTTCCTTATACATCTACTTTAAATCAAAGACTTCGTTATTTTCAGTACTTTACATAGAAATATTGGTGTTAACAAAATTACTTTTTGCAATGGGGCTATCTGGCACACACCTCTGTACGTTTTGTTCGAGCTCCACAGAAACAATCGCACATCTATTTTGGGAATGTGACGTTACCCAAAGACTTATCGCTCAAATACAAGAAATTATGTTACAGAATAAAATTCGAATTACTAAAAGTTCCTTTATACTTGGTTCGACAGAAAATCCAAAATGTTACAACGTGGTTTATTTGTACGCAAAATATTTCATATTTTCTGTCAAAAATAAAAAGAAATCATTACATTTAAGCCAATTTTGTCAATTCTTAAAACAAGCAAAGAAAATAGACAAATATATGTCTGAGAAAACCAAAGGTTTTGTATCTAATATTAATTGGAATCGTATTTATATTGTTTAAATGTTTCGCAGTTACCTGTCAAATATCGATCATTTGTCTTTATGTACTGCATGTGACATTATTTTTTTTTGTACCTGAATGTTTATATGAATAAATTTTCTTTGTGGAAAAAAAAAAAAATGTTTGATAGGATAGCTATGTTAGTGTACTTTTGCCGGTAATTTTCGAACAATGTGAATTTTTTTGGACATGCAGAATATGCGCGATGGAATGAAGCAAGCGAAGTCAGAATAACATTATCTAAAACTAGAGAAGCACTCCCAGAGCGCAGACCTCAGCCAAGCAGCTAATTTCAACCATGATCTTGTTCTCCCATACAGATCAGTAATTTCCTGATTCCACCCAGGGAGGTCTTACAGAGATGGAGAGGCAACTCTTCATAATTCATGCAAACACATGTTTGGGTTCAGGGCGTTACGATGGGATGTCTAGCATTCCATTACGCTTTGAAGTCATGCTCGGCACCGCTCTAGTTGCAAGACGAAGTTCGGAGACGAAGAACGCATTTCACCTTTCGTTGAATTACAAGCTTTATTTCACCGCAAAATTTTAAATGAAATACTCGAATTGATTTAGAATAGTTAAGGAAAAAATTCAATAATATCAACATGTATTTCTAGTTTCTTCGTAATTCGCAAATCGAAAGGAAATGAAAATTAGTCCCTCTTAAAAACCTAATTTTTTCTATAATGCGCACATTTCCGCATGTTAATTTTCTATCTGTTAATAAGGGGATATTTTGATCTTTCAAATAAAGTACTCCTTTAAAGCGTGTTCCAGTGTGTTTTTAAAATATTTGCTGTTAAAATTGTGAGTTTTACCCTGCATTTTGATTCGCTGTTCCAATTCAAGATACACAAATTCATTGTTGCCATCACATTGAAAGAGAGAGCGAATTGGAGTAGGAGCAAATATTTCAAGATGTGAGAGCGCTAGTCCCGATTATTGATGCTCTCTTTTGTCAAAGCACATGGGCAACACCTGTAGTTGAACGCATAACTTCTCGGCGGTGCCGCGCATGACTTCAAAGGAGAGCTTTAGTTGCCTCTCCTTCTCTAGCACCTCCCTGTTCCATCCATACATATGAATGCTGAAAATCGCTCGAATTCCCAATCGAAGCCTTTCGTTACGTCATCAACCCTCAGCTTCATTGATCCTACCTGCCAAATATCTAAAATCCTTCATAAAGTCCATAAAAATACTGAATCACTACCAATATTTAATCATCCGTTCCTCGTGTCATTCTCAACCTTTCCTACAAATGCAATCCAAATCCGTCTACAACATTTTGAGTTATTTTGCACACGGACAAACAAACAAACGGTAATGAAAACACAACATCCTACCTTGGAGGAGGTAATAAAAATAACAGCACCAGCTGCAACTTGGACTTACCAGAGAAGACGGTGACAGTGAATGTGCAGGAAGAGTCCGAGTTTCCGCTGTTGTCGGTCACCGTGTAAGTGACGTCAACGGTTTGACCAACGTTGAAGAATGAACCAGAGTCCGATGAGGACACTATAGTTGCAATGCCGGACAGGTCAGTTGCGGTAGGTGGAGTCCAGGTGATGATGGCGCCTGGCACACCCAGCTCGACAGACTGGACGATGTTGCTGGGGCAGTCGGTGACGGTTGGGTCGGTTGTATCAACTGGTGTGGGAGAGAGAGAGGAGTGGAATGTGCTTAATAGCGATTGATGGATCAAATGATGCAATAATGCCGCAATGGTAAAAGAGTAGACATCTCACCAATAAGGATGTAACATTATTGCCCATTTTCCTGGGTGTGTCCGCCTGGCGGAGTTTGAATGCTGCTCTAAGAACGGAAGGACCTTTAACATATGTGGAATGCCAGTCTTGTAACTCGTGGAATCGGTGTTCAATGATCTAAGGGAAGGATTTTCTGTCATATCTTATGACGGGGAGGCACGACAACAAAGAGCACAGCTTAGCTGGGGTCGCTCGGGATAACCATCAAGTCTGTCGTTAGGGAGGCTGATAGACACACTGCACCTATGCAGCTTCATTGCTTCTGGCCATGATGATTCATCGAGATCCCAAGTTGCAACATGCATGGTGAGAGATCAACTACTCACCGGTCGTGACTGTCACGGTGAAGCTGCAGGGGTCGGCCTGGTTCCCGCTGGCGTCGGTAAACACGTAGGTAACCACCGTGGTACCCACGGGGAAGTTGTCGCCTGGGGCGTTGGTCCTGGACTGGAGGAGGGCCTGGCCAGAGATGTCGGTGGCCGTGGGCTCGTTGAAGAAGATGGCAACGGACGAGGTGCCAAGCTCAACGGTACGGACGACGTTCTCCACGCAAGTGACGCTTGGAGGTGTGGTGTCCACTAGAAAGGTATCACAATCGGTATCGGTATACAACATGCACGCATTAAAGCTGTGCATAAATCACAGAGCCAAAAGACTGTTCGATTTCTTGACACACGAGTCATTATAGAGCGTCAGGTATGCATTTCATTTTTCACTATACAGCAACGCTATGTCCCAAAGTAAAGTCTTACATTATGTCTCTTTTCAGTCCGCATTATTGTTAATAGAACAGGGCCTCCGTTGAGTGAAACACGTGCAGCAACAACAAACGTCAGGCATCAACCAATCAGAGTTCAGTATCTAGAGGATTGTGTCCAATTTTCAAGTTATGTTTGATCGCAACTTTTATGCAACAGGGCCCACTTTATACGTAGTTGAGAAATACCGTTTCTCTTTTGACACCTCCCGAGCAATTCCCCACGATATATTTGGTAAATGTTTGCATGTACCTAGTGCCTTGTATCTATTCCTTTGGGACACATTTTTTGAAAGTCGGGGCAGACCAAATGCAGAACTTTTGGGATATTTCATCAACCAGTTTGAAGTGTCATAAAAATAACGCTGTCCTACCTGTGTTCACTGTGACGGTGAAGGTACAGGGAGCGGCTGTGTTGCCGGAGTTGTCTGTGAAGATGTACGTAACGCTGGTGGCACCAACGGGGAAAGTATCTCCCGGTCCGGCCGTCCTACTGAGGAGGGTTGCCTGACCGGAGATGTCGGACGCCGTCGGCTCGGTGAAGAACACCTGCACGCTGCTTGTGCCGAGTTCCACGGTTTGCGTGATATCACTGATGCAGGTCACGGTGGGCGGGGTGGTGTCAACTGAAATATTCCAAATTGTATCAATGAGAAGGGGTTCAGCACACGTTACCGAGCTCACAACGTGGGGTGAGGGTTAGGATGGGGGTTAGGAAGGTTTGAAGTAAAGGGGGAGGGGGTATTTTATTAGCTTGTCAACGACACGTGAGAATTTAGTAGTGTCAATTGAGCATACCGAGTTCCAAAGTATTTTTGGGCATGGGTTACACCTCACTCTTCGAGCTCACTTGGGATGGGGTGAAGGGGATTCCAGGAAGGAGGGGAAGGGGTTGTGATATTTGTGAAATCCCTCTTCTATGCAGCAATTCTTAAGGCGTTTCGAATTGATCTCCAGGGGCTAAATGCATTGATCACACCTTTCTGCACTTTTACTTTTGTTTGTATCACAACTTACTCGTATTGACTGTAATCGTGAAGGTGCATGGGTCGGCCGTGTTTCCGGAGTTGTCGGTGAAGATGTAAGTCACAGAGGTGTCGCCGACGGGGAAGGAGTCGCCTGGTGCTGCGGTCCGGCTGAGCAAACTGACCTGGCCAGAGATGTCTGCCGCGCTGGGCTCTGTGAAGAAGACCTGGGCACTGCTCGTTCCCAGTTCGACTGTCTGAACGATGTTGTTGGTGCAGGTAACGGTCGGGGGTGTGGTATCGACTAAGAAAGAAAAAAGAAAAAAGAGGGAATAATCGGGTGTAAAGTGAAAGATAAAACATATACGTAATTCCATTCTGATTATGTTATACGCACTCGATCTTGCCCGTGACGATTCTTTTTTCAGAAAGAATTATATTCGCATGATAAACATTCAGATTTGAAAGTCATCATTTTTTTTCACATGGCAAATAGCATAGAAGCATTATTTAAAAAAATATGGCCATGTGAAAGAAGATCCCCCCATTGGGTAGATAACATGACTTGGTTCTATTTCGTAAGTTGAAATTCAAGCAAGTCGAAGAATTTCCTCCGATTTCTTTGGATTTGACCCACGCGAGGTTGGCGATACATACACTAATGAATAGACATATACATTTCTAGTATGGTAAACCACATCACACATGTTCGTTTGCTTGCAAGGAAGTAGGATACCTCCTTGGTCCAAGGACAAGGGTGCCTTTTTGATGAAGCAGCACAAGAAAGTGAAAACCCTGACGCAATGATAGGCGGAACCGTAGGTACCACGTCACGTGATATACTTTTAACCAGGGTTATCCCCCCATTTTACCAACCTGCAGTGACGGTGATGGTGAAACTGCACGGATCGGCCGTATTGCCGGAGTTATCGGCAAAGACGTACGTGACGGTCGTTGATCCCACGGGAAAGAAATCGCCTGGAGCGGCCGTGCGGCTTACCAGCGTTGTCTGCCCGGAGATGTCGGTGGCGGTGGGCTCCGTAAACGCCACCTGGGTACCGCTGGTTCCGAGTTCAACGGTCTGCACGATGTTATTGACACACAGCACAGTAGGTGGGGTTGTATCAACTGCAGACAGAGACGAAAAGGAAAAATTGAGCAAAACCGATACAGTCCTTTACTACTGATGTCTTGTGGATAAACTCACCGGTATGTTGGTGCCTAAACGAGATACCATCTTTATCTTGAATGGTTGAACATAGCTAGAGAAACAGGCATTAGAGCAGGACTTTCTGAATTACGGAAGACGCCGAAAGAATGAGATTCTAAAGGTGAGGAGAGCAAGAAGCAAAAGTCTTTGACCTTCCAAGGGCGAAGGCTGTATGTCAGTATCTAAAAGAATGGAATACCTTTGTATGCTAACAAAGGAGACAAAAACCAATTAGCACAAAAGACGGAAGAGATCGATTTATCTAAATATACTGGCCATGGGAAATGTCTCTTTCCCAAAGACTGCTTATTTTGCTCTAACACGTGTTACCCATCGATGACTAGCGGAATATAATCAGGGCTACACTTCAAAGGGGTTAACACTCTTTCAGCCACATACACTTAAATTTCAAGGGCCAAGCATAGACCAGGTTAATTATTTAACATGCCACTTCACAGTTTCGATCCGAGCATGTGCAGAAAAAAAGATCATTGCAGACCTTCTCTTGAAACGGTTTTGAAACTGAGGTATTGGAAACCTAAAAAAAGGGCTTCATGACAACTGTTATAAATGAACCAGGTGCAGATTGGTATTTACAGATGAGTTTCAGCAACCTTTTAACAAAAGCTATTCATGCAGTACTGACATGTAAATTACCACTTCCTGCATGGCTGTTTTCAACTGCTCTTCCTGAAGACTATTCCATGTCTTGCAAAATGTATGGTTGGAGAGGTCATTGCAGACTAGTGCTAACGGTGAACTGGCTCATATTAGCTAGTCCTAAAATCCCATACATGTTTTCCAAAGACATGTTGCATGTGTTGCCCGTGACTCACCGGGGAAGACGGTAACGGTGAATGAACAGCTGTTGTCCACCAGACCACTGTTGTCGGTCACTGTGTAGCTGACCTGGACGGTCTCGCCGACGTTGAAGAATGTGCCGGACTGGATGTTGGACACAACGGACTGGATACCGGCAATGTCGGACACCTCTGGGGGTGACCACGTGATCACAGTGCCGGCCTCGCCAAGCTCAACTGACCGGGCAATGTTGTCCGGGCAACTAGTGACCATCGGGTTCATAGTATCGACTGCAAAAGAGATCACATTACAACTTCTTATGCTCTTACATTGCATCGTTTTATGTATCGATCAATGCTGAATCAATTGCATCATTTGGAAAAAAGGGACAATTGTCGGGTTTATTATCTTCTGTGTAGCTTAGTTTCAAAGTCAAGCTCAAGAACAAAAATGTTATATGTGGCATCGATTTTTTTCTTCGATGCATCTTGCACTTCTTCACTACTAATTCACACTACAACTACGGATGCTCGGTGACAGTTCCAAGCGAAAGGCTCATGCAGGCTTACACGTAGCACAGACGTTCAGATTTATGCTTCAATGCTTTATGCGGTGAAAGGGTAGCGATACACATCTAACACCAGCAAATCACACGATGAGTGTAAAAGTCTAAAAACATGTTCCGCAACATTTGCTTTACCACAAACACTGGTGGATTGACGTCACTGTCCACTAACTAATCTTTCCTCAGATACTAAGCAGTGTATTTATTGCGCAATGTCCATTTGAAATATAGGGACGCTTGCTAACCTGTGGTGACTGTCACGGTGAAGACACAGGGCGCGGCTTGATTACCGCTGGCATCGCTGAACACGTAGGTTACAACCGTCGTCCCCACGGGGAAAACGTCGCCGGGACTGTTGGTGCGCGACGTCAGGATCGCAGTGCCCGAAATATCCGTGGCCGAGGGTTCCGTGAAGAATACGGCGACTCCGCTGGTGCCGAGTTCGACGGTCTGGACAATGTTTTCCGTGCACGTCACGGTTGGTGGCGTTGTGTCAACTGTAGGTGGTAAGAATCAACAAATAGTTACAACTTATGGCAGTTATAAACCCACTTTACAAATACATAATAAATTTTATGTTGAAAAGTTCTTCATTTTAGTTTTTAGGCAGTCATTGACGATTCTGCTGAAGTATGCGAACCAGGCTGATATTACGGCTGTACATGTATTTCTGTACTACAAAGCTGTAGCCAACACACGTTCTATTGGTTCGTTTTATTCTTCTGTAGTTTAAATTTGATACAACCAATACTATACCATCCCTTAAATACTGTGTGAATGTGTAGTGGGGCTATTATAAATAAGGCAGGATTACGAAGATTGTCATACACAAAGGACAATATTGTTCGAGTGTTAACATCTAAAGCCTTGACAGAAGAAAAACCCCTCCTAATGTTCATGATTGAAAGGCAGCTTCTACCAGCTTTTACATTACAAGGCAGGGTGACGGGATTCTAGGAGTGACATTCCAGGAAGAAGAAATCCATTCAACTCTTCACTAAGGGTTACAAGATGTTTACTTTCTGTCCAGAGATTCCCTACGTTTGTTTGTTTGTTTGTTTGTTTGTTTTTTGTAACAACTCACCTGTTGCCACGGTAACCGTGAATGTGCAAGGAGCGGCCTGATTGCCAGAGTTGTCGGCGAAGAGGTAGGTCACTGTTGTCGTGCCGACCGGGAACGTGTCACCTGGAGCTGCAGTCCTCGTGATGAGATTTGCCTGTCCCGACAAATCGGTAGCAGAAGGCTCGGTGAAGAAGACCTGTGCCCCGCTGGATCCCAGCTCCACGGTCTGGACGATGTCGTTGATACAAGTCACCGTTGGTGGCGTAGTGTCAACTGCGGAGAGCAGGAAAAATACAGAATCACTACTCGAAGAATTGCAGTTTTCGCGGGAACTCGGCGAAACAGCCTTGCAATAATACAAACACACCATCCCCAACCATCCCCCGAACATCCCAAAACAAAACGAAAACTAGAAATGTCGCTACGGCGACTGGTATGCCTCCGCCATAATGCATGGTTCTCCTAATAGGTCTATAGTACAATTTCTTGACAATGTGTGATGACAGTTTCACACAATTGGCAAAATATTAAAATGAAAGGTTTGCCACAAATGTACTGAATGTTCACTTTCCTAGAACTAGGTTCAATTGGAGGAATGATTAAAACGTCAGAGTGCAGGTATTTGGGGAACTGATGATTTTTACTTGACTTTTGACCCTTTTTTAAGTTTATGCATTGAGTAATTTTCAAGGTATTTGTAATTTTCAAGGTATAATTTCAGTATCAAATGGTAAAATAGTATTATATCTTAACCTGGCCTTTGACCTTTGACCTCACTGTTCCAAAGAGAATCACTGTTAGGTAGAACATGCATATGTAAATTTCATGATGATACCTTGAGTTACTTTCGAGATATGGAGGAAAAGGTGCAATTTAGCACTTTCACTTGACCTTTGACCTTTTGACCTTTGACCTTTTGGCAAGAAACTTCCCACAGAATATATTGGGTAATACATGCATACATCAATTTAAAAAAAAAATCCTTCAGGCATTGCATTATGTGTAAGAAAAGTAGTGATATTTTGAGGAGTTGACCTTGACCTTTGACCCCCTGACCTTTGACCCATGACCCCCAACTTCCCTAGATAATCACTGCCCATCGGTACATACATGCATATATAGAGTGGTGTTCTACTAAGTTCTATGACGATACCTTGAACCATTTGCGAGATATTGAGAAAAAACATGAAATGTCAACCTTTTTTCACAAAATAACTTGTGACCATTGACCTTTGACCCCGTGACCCTAAAATCCAAACAAAGTATTATCCCCCCAGGATATACCCTCATACCAAGTTTGATGTAAAACCACCACACGGTTCTTGAGATATCGACAAAAACAAAACGGGACGGACGTACGTACGGACGGACGGACGACGCGAAAACATAATGCCTCCGGCCACTTCGTTGGCGGAGGCATTAAAAAAAAAAAGAAAAAAAAAGAAAAAAAAAGAAAAAAAAAACGAACCTCAACCACTTCGAACTGCATTCGTGAATACTTCTTGAAGCTTGTACCATGATGAAACGCTTGAACATTTCAGCATAGGATTATAAGAAATGCATAAAAAAACTTAATATTTTTAGTCATGGTAACCTAGAGGCTTCGCGTCTCTATTCCTTTGGTATTTGCCCACTGACTTGGGTGGCACTGTCTCGCTCACCTGACGTTACGGTCACTGTGAACGAACAGGGCGCAGCCTGGTTTCCGGAGGGATCCACAAAGAGATACGTGACTGTCGTCGTGCCAACGGGGAAAAAGTCTCCGGGAGCGTTCGAGCGGCTCAGCAGAGTGGCCTGACCGGAGTTATCGACGGCTGTGGGCTCAGTGAAGAACACCTGAGCGCCCGTCGTACCGAGCTCGACGGTCTGTACGACGTTGCTGACGCACGTCACCGACGGCGGGGTCGTATCGACTGCAATATGAAGCAAAAGACCAGTAGTAAAACTTTGTACGTGGTATGGGTGACCCTTTTCTCGGGACAAGAGCGCACAATAGGCTCGATTTTTTTTAAAGCTCCAGATGAACCTTTGCCACGGAGGGCGAAAAGGGGACAAATATTAAACAAACATCGTTCGCAATGACAGACGAGATCGAGAAGTGATACATGCTATGATGCATATTATGTCTGATGACGGGCGTGACAGGGTAATGGAGTTTGGTACTGAAAAAGAAACATGTCCCAGTTTTCAGTTGTCGTTGGACATTTTTCCAGCTTGCCTAAAGAATCCCCCTCAAAAAAAAAAAAAAAAAAAAAAAAATAAGTCCAAGAAATTAATTTGTACACTAAAAGCACTATTGCTACACTTACTGCATTGTTTCCACGAGTTCAAAAGCATTTTTGTTTCTTCGGGAAGCATAGTAATAGTTTAAAGCACCACCCACCACCAGTAAATACTGAATGTGTGGGGAGGGTTTTTGATTTGCCAATTTAGATTGTTTTATCTCGGTTTAAGTAGTCAGTTTTGAGTAACATCTTCACTCTACATGCTATCATTTTAATGACATGCTATCATTTTAATGACATGCTTGATGCATTAATGGAAGGATTTTTATGTCACCTTGCGAATGAAAACCACTTCTAAATGTTTGTACCTATAAATTGCTAACCAAGTTGTTCAAGAGCTATAAGCCAACAAACTAAACATCTGTTTATGAATTCCTACGCCATGCTACTCTGTGTAAAGATGTGGTGAGGCACATCTGGACTGTCCACTATAACGAGGAATATATTGTGTCATACACGGATTGGAAGTGTGTGACACAAGCAACTTCCAGATCAATGAAATGGACGACCATGCAGCCTAGATCTGTATTATTTTTGTTCGTGATAAGTAGGCCAGTCTACGTTAATCAGGCATTAATTCTAGAGTTAAGACAACTGCTCTGGTGCGACTAGGATTAATTCAAATTCTACGTATTGAATAGCGAGTGCAGTGGTCTAAATTATTTGTATTACTTTTTTATGTTTGTTGCACGTGCCTCTAATCTTCAGCATTCTACGTGTGCAGTGTATGCAATCTTTCTAGAATATGAAGTTAAAAAGAAACTAGAATTCCAGTACAAAACTCGACACAAACTTCCAGACGAGCTAACATTGCCACTAGAGAGTTTAAAGGGCAATGTACTAGCATCAGATAAGTGCCATGCAACGCTACTAATCCGACATAAATGTTAATGATTCCTAAATGAAAAACAAACACAAGGTATTGTTGATTGATGAAAAAGGCAAGTGGGATTGTTCGTTAATACCGAGTGACTATTGTTGACTTTAAAGGGAGAGTGGTGATGTTGAGATTGGAATGGGGCATGGCGTCCGATCTAAAAGAAAAAAAAAAAATGTAAGCCGTTAGTGTGGATGATTATCGTCGACGATGTTGGCCTACTGAGACCACGATGTCCTGTGTCTAAGGTGAACAAACAGGTGGTAGTCGATGACAATGGGCTGGACTGTATTCTATATATCTACACTCCCGAAACCGGGGCGACTAAATTTGAAGCACCTTCAAGAATTGTGATAGTGAACGACCCGTTCGCAAGGTTTCCGGAAAGGTCGGAAAAGACATATTCCACCACGGTCACCCCTAGGGAGAAATTGTCTCCGGGCCGGGCCGAGCGGCTTACGAGAAAGACCGTGCCCGAGTTATCCGTGGCGTTCGGCTCGATGAAGTCAACGGCTTCGCTCGTCGTGCCCGTCTCCACTATCAGCACAATGTCTTCGTTAGTTACGACTACAGGGGGCGTCGTGTCCAGATCTGATCGAGGACGGTTAGTGCACAGATAGTTTCATACCGGGGGAAGAGAGACAAGAGAAGCAGACAGATAGCAAAAAAAAAAAAAAAAAAAAAAAAGAATTAAATAGTGCAAAGGTTATTACAAAACATTGTTATTTGCACAACACTTGAATCATTAAGACTTAAATCATTAAGACATTAAGGGGTATAGATGTTGTGTGTCTCGCAGCATAAGTTATTAATCGATATAGGATTACTGTAGTCAATTTGCAAACAAGTTATAACCAACCAGCAGTACCGTTCATGCAGTAGAAATAGCTAGGGGTAACAGAATCAAAGATGTAAGGGCAGGAAAAAATCACAGCTTTCCAGTGCTTTACATGAAAGATTTTACACATGCGTTGTTAAACATTGCATAGGAAATCGCGACAGTTGAAAAAAGCATAAATTCATGAGCACAGAAAAAAAAATCACATGCAATTTGACCCAGTTTATTATCATAGACGCCACCAAGCTGCAGAAATTATGACGTAAATACCTGCTACGACAGTGACAGTAAAGATTCCTACAGCCGTGTTGCCAGATAGATCAGAAAAGAGGTATTCCACTACCGTAGTCCCGAGGAAAAAGAAAGAGCCCGGTTGGGCCGTGCGGTTGACTAGAGTCACGAAGCCCGAGTTGTCTATCGCGGTGGGCTCCACATAAAATACCACAATCCCAGGCGTGCCTACTTCTGTTTGGCGAACAATGTTGCTACTATTGACCGTCACGACAGGAGGAATTGTGTCAACTGGAAAGTGAGTATTGATCAATGCGGGACGAGGGAGGGGAGGTGGGGATGGGGAGATTTAGGTTGGGCGTGATATCAAAAAAAAAAAAGGGGGGAGTGTGGTAGAGAATCAATGTTATAAATTAGACCATTATCATATTAAAGGAAATTCAGAAAGGAACCTAATTTATGTATTTAAACTGAATAGGCTCTTTCACTACAGAATATGGAATAGTTTTTGGTTGCCTCGGGGTAAGTCTCAAGTAGAACTTTAATCTCAGCAGACAAATACTTTTTAAAAGAACCGCGGCATTTTAACGCCCTCTCGAACGAGCTACTGCGTATTGAAACTCGTCAACGGTCTTGTAAAACGGCTTCTGTACCCCCTTGTGAATGAAAGATATTGCGTCAAAACGGTCTCGGTGGATTAAAGTTATTGTTGTGTGATTGAAACATATCTGGAGCATGATCAAAAAATCTGCTGGTTTAGTATATTAATCATTAATAAGCGGGGAAACGAATTAATGGTGGTATAGGTTAGGGCGGTCCGCGGACTACAGTTATTTAGTTAACTTTGCCCAATGCCTGGCAGCCCTTCAGGTGCATCCAGTGTTTAGGTATTTTTGTGTTATTGTATTGATTGATTATTTTGAGTTTTGTAATTGATTGTGAATTGTATGTTTTCTGCCAAATAAAATAATAATAATAATAATAATCAACGATTAGCAGTCAGTAAGTTATGGTCAGATTATTTGCAGTGTAGCCGCAATATTCGTACAATTGCGTGTTGGATATGCGCAAGAAAATTATCCCATTTAAAGCTCCGGAAAAAAGGGGTATACCTTCAACAACGGTCACTGTGAAAGTTCCCGTAGCGGTGTTTCCCGCAGGATCAGAAAAGACGTATTCCACAACGGTAGACCCAACCGGAAAGAAATCGCCCGGCTCAGCCGTGCGGCTCACAAGGAAAGAGGTGCCCGAGTTGTCGGTAGCGGTAGGTTCGGTATAGGTGACAGTGGTACCAGGTGTACCCACTTCAACTTGGCGAACTATGTTACCATTGTTTACCGTTATAACGGGAGCGATAGTGTCGACTGCACACCGGATGGTGAAAAGATGGAGAGAAAAAAAAAAAAACAGATACACAAAGTATGGAGACACAGAGCGAAACTCACACAAGGGACCCAACTTTTACCAACAAAAAGAGGAATAAAAGTTCACGGGTCACTTGTATCGAGATTATACAAAAAGCAAAAGAAAAACACGTACAAGACAAACAGATATATTGATAAAGTGAACTGAAAAGATCATAAGACATGCAGAAGCTACGGATGCAGGTACAGAAATATAACAGCCACTACTAAGCTTACCGTACACAACTCGGATACAAGAACCCTAACGCTTCTGACTTTTCACCGAGATTATTTGAGAAGCATTTGAACGAACAGGAGTTTGAACAGAGGGATTTTTTATATACGTTTCCGTCGAGTACCTGACTGATTGTAGAAGAAAAAGATACATGCAACGAAAACTTGTCATTTGGTAGTATAACTCTCTTGCGGAAATTCACGAGTTAAAAGAACTCTCGACCTTCAAAAACACATGAACTGGAAGAGTACAAGTAACACATTCATGTTGCCACCGACAAACACAGAAAAGAATTCTAAACATATCTTGATAGGTTTTTAGGTGAGCATGACTACAAGAGAAAAGAAATGTATAGATCTGTAGCAAGACTATTCCCGACATCTTGATAAAACCCGTGCCTGTATCTTTTATTGATAATGGTTGTTCTGGTACCTTCCACGACGGTCACTGTGAATGTTCCCGTAGCAGTGTTCCCCGAAGGGTCAGAAAAGACGTATTCCACAACGGTAGACCCAACCGGGAAGAAGTCGCCCGGCTCAGCCGTGCGGCTCACAAGGAAAGAGGTGCCCGAGTTGTCGGTAGCGGTAGGTTCGGTATAGGTGACAGTGGTACCAGGTGTACCCACTTCAACTTGGCGAACAATGTTTCCATTGTTTACCGTTACAACGGGTGCAATAGTGTCGACTGTGTGAATGGGATAGACCGAAGGGAAGGTCAAGATATTTTTGACAGATTTCACTTCTAATGGACGAGCGACAAAAACTGCTTAATCCTTGTACGACAACAAACAATTACACTGCAGTACACTGCATGTAAAATGTAAACACGGTGATAACAATGTTAGCCAAAATACATAGACCGAAAAGTGACAAACTGAACATAAAGAACAATCAAGATGTCCGTCGCTCTAATTTAAGAAAGCAAAAAGCTGAATCGATACGATATGATGTGTGTGATTGTGTGCACGTGTTAATAAAACAGAAGAAAAACGTAAGCTTGCATGAGCTTTAAACTATATGAATAGCGTCGAAAAATAGTATGTGCCAACGAAGTGCAAACATGCAAACATTTATGACATTTAAACAAATTAATCAGCTCCTTGATTGAAGCCTCCTTTACTGTTCTGGCTACCTTCAACAACGGTCACAGTGAAAGTTCCCGTAGCGGTGTTTCCCGCAGGATCAGAAAAGACGTATTCCACAACGGTAGACCCAACCGGGAAGAAATCACCCGGTTCGGCAGTGCGGCTTACAAGGAAAGAGGTCCCAGAGTTGTCGGTGGCGGTAGGTTCGGTATAGGTGACAGTGGTACCAGGTGTACCCACTTCAACTTGACGAACAATGTTACCATCGCTTACCGTTACAACAGGTGCGATAGTGTCAACTGGTGGGTAGATAGACCAAAGGGAAATTTGAGATAACTCAACAGACTGTATCACGATGATCGACGAGCAACAAAGACTGATTAAAAGACAGGTACGATAACAAACAGTAGTAAACACTACATTTACAATGTAGATACAGTTTAAATGTCATAAATGGAAACATTTATGACATTTAAACAAATTGATCAGCTCATTGAATGAAGCCTCCTTCACTCGTCTGGGTACCTTCAACAACGGTCACAGTGAAAGTTCCCGTAGCGGTGTTTCCCGCAGGATCAGAAAAGACGTATTCCACAACGGTAGATCCAACCGGGAAGAAATCGCCCGGCTCAGCCGTGCGGCTCACAAGGAAAGAGGTGCCCGAGTTGTCGGTAGCGGTAGGTTCGGTATAGGTGACAGTGGTACCAGGTGTACCCACTTCAACTTGACGAACAATGTTACCATTGCTTACCGTTACAACGGGTGCGATAGTGTCAACTGGTTGGTAGATAGACCAAAGGGAAATTTGAGATAACTCGACAGGTATCACGATGATAAACGAGTAACAAAGACTGATTAAAAGACAGGTACGACAAAAGACAGTAGTAAACACTGCGTGTATAATTTAAACACAGTGAAGACAATGTTCACCAAAATACATAGACAGAAAAGAGACAAGCTGAACAAGCAAGACATCCGTCACTCTAACTCAAGAAAGTAAAAAACCTGAATCGATACAGTATCAGAATGATGGTAAGGACGGAAAAGTAATATACACGAGATGAAGAGCTTTAAAGGGTGTCTTAAACATTATGACTTTCTGACTTATGCACCTGTATGTGTTACTAGAAAACGTGAGCTTGCATGAACTGTAAACTTTATGAATATCATTGAGAAACACTGTGCAAACGAAGTGCAAATATTCAAACGTCTACAACATTTCAACTGATGACCAATGTTCAGCCCCAAGAAATAAGCCTATTTTACTCTTATGGATACCTTCAATAACGGTCACCGTGAATGTTCCCGTTGCAGTATTTCCTGCAGGATCAGAAAAGACGTATTCCACAACGGTAGACCCAACCGGGAAGAAGTCGCCCGACTCGGCAGTGCGGCTTACAAGGAAAGAGGTTCCAGAGTTGTCGGTTGCGGTAGGTTCGGTATAGGTGACAGTGGTACCCGGTGTACCCACTTCAACTTGGCGAACAATGTTACCATTGCTTACCGTTACAACGGGTGCAATAGTGTCGACTGTGTGAAGGATGGGGGATAGACCGAAGGGAAATACTGTAGTTGACAGGTTATCTTTTATGATAGACGAGCAGCACAGAATGATTAAAAGACATGCATGACAACAATTAGTAGTGAACACTGCATGTACAATGTAAACACAGTGAAGACAATGTTTACCACAAAACATATAGACAGAAAAGAGAAAAACTGAACAAAACGAACGTTCAAGACGTCCTTCGATTTAGCTTTAGAAAGTAAATGGCCGTATCCGACACAGGATCAGGATGGTAAGGATGGACAAGTGATTTTCAAGAGATGAAGAGCTTTAAAGGGCGTCTTTAAAATCATATTACTTTCTGACTTCTTTACAAGTGTTAATAAAACAAAGAGAATAGAAAACGCAAGCTCGCATGCGCTTTAAACTATAATGAATATCCTCGAGAAACTCCATGTGCAAACGAAGTGCAAACATTCAAAAAATTGCGACATTTAAACAAATCGATCAGCTCCGTGAAGGAAGCCTCTTTCACTCCTCTGGGTACCTTCAACAACGGTCACTGTGAAGGTTCCTGTTGCGGTGTTTCCCGCAGGATCGGAAAAGACGTATTCCACTACGGTAGACCCAACCGGGAAGAAATCACCAGGTTCAGCAGTGCGGCTTACAAGGAAAGAGGTCCCAGAGTTGTCGGTAGCGGTAGGTTCGGTATAGGTGACAGTGGTACCAGGTGTACCCACTTCAACTTGGCGAACAATGTTACCATTGTTTACCGTTACAACGGGGGCAATAGTGTCGACTGTGTGAAGGATGGATGGATAGACAGACGGGAAATTCAATATTATAGTTGACAGGTATCACTTATGATAGACGAGCAACACAGACTGATTAAAAGACATGTACGACAACAAACGGTAGGGAACACTGCATGAAAAATGTAAAGACGGTGATGACAATGTTAGCCAAAATACATAGACAGAAAAGTGACAAACTGAACAAAAAGAACAATCAAGATGACCCTCGCTCTAACTCAAGAAAGTAAAAAGCTGAATCGATACATTATGATGGCGAGGATGGACAAGTAATTTTCAAGACAAGAAAAGTTGAGGGTGTCTTAAACATTATCTGACTTGTTTGCATGTGTTAATAAAACAAAAGAAAACGTAAGCTTGCATGAGCTTTTAACTATATGAATATCAACGAGAAACAACAAGTGCCAACGAAGTGCAAACATGACATTTAAACAAATTGATCAGCTCCTTGAATGAAGCCTCCTTCACTCGTCTTGGTACCTTCAACAACGGTCACAGTGAAAGTTCCCGTAGCGGTGTTTCCCGCAGGATCAGAAAAGACGTATTCCACAACGGTAGACCCAACCGGAAAGAAATCGCCCGGTTCGGCAGTGCGGCTTACAAGGAAAGAGGTCCCAGAGTTGTCGGTGGCGGTAGGTTCGGTGTAGGTCACAGTGGTACCAGGTGTACCCACTTCAACTTGACGAACAATGTTACCATTGTTTACCGTTACAACGGGTGCGATAGTGTCAACTGTCCAAAGGATGAGCACAGAAAAAACATAAGAACATTGTACAGACAAGCAATATTTTCTAACACAAACAACTTGCTGGATGCAAGGACTGGGCCATTAGCGTTGGACGGACAGTCTAACAGTACAAACACAAACATACACACTCGCTACACAAGTTCTTTCACATTGTTCTCAACACTACCTTACTACTACGGCATACAGATCAGAAGAAACGTATATTCACACCATACGACAGTTAATAGGACCAAGGAGGTTTTATACATGGAGTTCCAACTGGCTGTAATTTATTCAAACAGTTGTCAGATTTCTATTGATGTACAAAAGAATTCCACAGGTGCACTTGTGCCTTTGATGATCGATGTTCCAAGCCGCCATCTTGCTGAGCAATCTGAAGATTCATTTTGAACGTTATCATAATGTTCGCCATATTTTGCTTATCTATTTATTAAATGAAATGAAATTTCACTTAATAATAAAGCATGTAAAACAAAAGTCAATTCCGTTTAGAAATTTGCACAAAAGTGTAAATCAGAGCTGTATTATGTGAAAGTGTTTAAAACTGTACCATCCTGGAAAGCTGGTTTTATCACTTTTCGACTTAATTTCCCAAAATGAAACTAGCATATAATAATCTTCAAGTATAATTCTTTATTGATAGATATATCAGATTAGTGCCCGCGTATGCCCAGTCGAGTAATTTTCATTTTCATTTCAGCATTTTTCCTCAATTTCTGTTCGCGCATCCTCGTGTCTGTACCACCTAGCTTTTATAAGAAGGGATAGCGAAAAGTAATTACCATCACAAAGACGTATTTTCCTTTGAAAGTGGCTGGTGATTATGCAATGAGACAGGAGTCAATTGTCTTCGTATCGGCGCGGCAGATCCTCTTTGGCACATGCTTCAAATATTTTTGAGCGGCGGCTTCGAACATAGATCAAAGGGAATAACTCTGTTGTTACTCCATCTCTTCAACCTCCTTGATAGGACCAACTCAACATGCAGGGTTGTACGTCGCTACTCATCAATAATTGATCTGAAAAATATGACAGTATATCTTGATAGAATAGTTAAATTTCGACTTTTAATAGCTTGTAGAACCTTGGCAGACTAAGGATCAGACACGGCATTACCTAAGCGATGATTCACTAGCCTGCATATCGCATTTTGAATTATAACTTTTTAAACGCAAGTTCATAGAATTTATCAGACATTTGAACTTGTCTTACTTAACCAATATCCAACCCTGTCCGCCAACTTCACATGCATCACCCGTAGTGTAAGGTTTTGCATTACTAACTCAAAAGCTGTGAAAAGGTATTGAAGAGCACACAATATGGCGCTTATATCAGGGGAAAGTTCATTGACATTTTGAACTTTCGAAATTCACCATTATTCAAACTTGACTGGCTTCTTTAAGTGATGTACCTGTGGTGAAAACTTGGTTGTCATAGCTCATAGCTCAAATTCGTACTTTATCGGCATTTGCAATATACTTGTGGATCTGTGGAAAGCTACCGAGGGTAGACCACAACACTGCACGTGTTTTAGCAGGGCAAGACAATCCACCCCTTTGGGGAGTTAAAATATCCAAACTTGACAAACATTTTTAGGTCATATACTTGTGGTGTGAGTTTGGTGGTCATGCGCAGCTCAAAACTGAAGTGAAAAGGGACACCACATTGTTGACGAGGTCGCCAACGACGACGAAGGACAAGAGGAGCCAATGTATCACTTCTGCTACTCGGGGAGACAATGATGATATGTTCGATGGAAATTATCTCTTGACTAGATTCCATTATTTCTATTGGGTTTAAGAATTTCCAAAGGCACAGAAAAAAAAAGTATATCAGAAATAGCCCAATAACGGTCATTCGAATCTTCTGGGTACCTTCCACGATGGTTACTGTGAAAGTTCCCGTTGCAGTATTTCCCGCAGGATCAGAAAAGACGTATTCCACAACGGTAGACCCGACCGGGAAGAAATCGCCCGGTTCAGCCGTACGGCTCACAAGGAAAGCTGTGCCCGAGTTGTCGGTAGCGGTAGGTTCGGTATAGGTGACAGTGGTACCAGGTGTACCCACTTCAACTTGACGAACAATGTTACCATTGTTTACCGTTACAACGGGTGCGGTAGTGTCGACTGCACAATAGGGGACGAATTGACAGAGGAAAGGGAATGAAGCATGGTTGCACAGAGTGATAAAAATGAGATGCAAGACGCAGATATTGACATAGATCTCGAAATTTGACAAAACAATGCAACGATCATGACGATGAAAGAATTCTTTTGTCAACGAGATAGTTGCGCGCAGAAGCACAAGGAGCACATGAAATGATGAAAAGCTTAACCACTCGTGAGACACATTTGAGATAAGATTCAGAGTACATACAGGCAACAAATTGTTAGAGATTGAACAGTGGATTGCACATATGAGATAAAGCAATAGGAACAAGCTTCTTTGAATTTAACGCAAGGATTACATTGGTAATGATAACCCCCAACATGTTATGATATTGTTAACAAGTGCTGGGAAAGTAAGACTCCTTCCAAAGATTCGTTGCTCCATCTCCGCCACAGACACAATGTAATCCCGCTAATCTCCAGCAGGACAGCTGTACCTTCCACGACGGTCACCGTAAATGTTCCCGTTGCGGTGTTGCCCGAAGGGTCAGAAAAGACGTATTCCACAACGGTAGACCCAAGCGGGAAGAAATCGCCCGGCTGGGCAGTGCGGCTCACAAGGAAAACGGTGCCGGAGTTATCGGTAGCTGTGGGCTCGGTGTAGGTTACTGTGGTTCCAGTGGAGCCAAATTCGACTTGACGGACAATGTTACCATTGTTCACATTTACCGTAGGAGGGGTGGAGTCGACTGTTGTATTGGAAATTATGAATTAGATAGGAAAGGGTGGGATACATGCAGAATAATGCACGAACTGACAAAGATGATCAACAGAAATAGACATGCGATAGAAATAGACATGCAAGAAAAAGTGCGTATTTATGATATAACGGTGCTAAATAATATTGCCCTTCACCAGCAATAGAATTTATTGATCTTCAAAGACACTTAGTACCTCGGCCTAAACTTCTCTTTCCTTTCATGAGGTATAAGAAGATTGAACATATATCGAAAGGAGAAAGGATACAGAATATGGAAAATCTTTTAAATCTCAACATGGAAGTACAAATTAAGACATAGTGCAAGATATAGGACCGAGAGACAATGCGACAGTGGAGTACGAGAGTTCAGCATTGTTGCGTTGTATCCTTTGTAGGCATGATTAAATATCTTGACGAGATAACGTCAAAATTATAACAGGTTGACCATAGCTTTAAAGGTGCATGGTCCCGGTGTTATAGTCAAATGTGTACGCGGGCGCACGGCGCAAGAATCCTATAGAGACCTACGCTATCGACTTCTCTTTGGCGCTTACGCTTTGGCCCACTTTCCCGAGTCCGAAGAAGTCCGATTCACTGTAGTCAGTGGTCCGATCACAGTTCGGTTCATGATTCGGCTGAGGAGGATGACAGCTTAAGCAAACTTCTTTTGTGATGTCATAATAACAAGCACATATGTACGCACCCTGACATTACTACAGACTGCGCGATGCGCAAAGAAGACAACAAAGGCAACGTTACTTAGCAACACCTACGCACTTTACTCTTAATGACAGCTCAACTTCGGTAATCTTCGTATCAATGCCAACGATGATCGGCACTATCATCAACAGCGCCATCTACACTACCGGGACGTTTGTTTTTTTTTTAAGACGGCACAGATTGGGGCATGGCGCGTGTTAAACCTATGGGAAAAACGTTGGGTAAGGGTTTTTGGTTATGGTTATGGTTAGGGTTAGGGTTAGGGTTGGGGTTAGGGTTAGGGTTAGGGTTAGGGTTTGATGGTTAGGGTTAGGATTAGGATTAGGGTTAGGTTTAGGGATAGGGTCCCCGATAGATTTTTAGTTTCCCCAATCTGTGCCGTCTAAAAAAAAAAAACACGCTACCGGGACTATGCACCTTTAAGTATATAGTTTCTTGTAGATCCTGCGTGAAGTCTAAATGAATTGAAAGAAAGGGATAAAAGAAGGAAGAAGAGATGTTACTTTATTCTAAGTTGTACCTTCTACAACAGTGACAGTAAAGGTTCCCGTAGCAGTATTGCCAGAGGGATCGGCAAAGACATATTCCACGACGGTGGATCCAACCGGGAAGAAGTCTCCCGGTTGAGCCGTACGGCTCACGAGGAACACAGTACCGGAATTGTCGGTAGCAGTAGGTTCGGTGTAGGTCACCGTAGTTCCGGGTGACCCAACTTCGACTTGTCTCACGATACTACCGCTGTTTACAGTTATAACCGGAGCCGTAGTATCGACTGCGAGGACGAATTATAAACCAGGATGATACATACATGAAACAGTGAAGACACATACGAGAGAATGAATACACGTACGAAAAGTAAAGCAGGCATGTGGTGCGCATCTATAAGATAGAGTTATAGGCAATGCATTACATTATCGAGAGACGTGAAGAATAAATATGGAAAGCATAAAAACATGCAGAATGGAAACATATATAAAAGACTTATTTCCAAAAACTGCTCTAACCATTAATTTAAGCATACACTGCAAACCGGTGTGCAGAAATTGGTTAAGTAACCCCGAGGCATTGAAAAAAAAGGATCGCAGGATTTTAGAACACAGATTAGGCGACAGACCTGGTAAGAAATTGAACGGCATCGCAGATAGGAAAGAAATATTTTCGTCATGCACATGGTAATAGCAAAGAAATGCAGGTTGATACATTGGTTAGTTTTTTTTTTTTTTTTTTTTTTGGGGGGGGGGGGAATCGGGGAATCAGCAGTTGTTGGTGCCCTCAGGTCCAACTGAAAATAAAAGGGGGCTCTCTTTACCGGCAGTGATCGTCACTGTGAAAACACAATTGGTGTTAGCATTCCCAACACCATCGGTGATCGTGTAGGCGACCGTGGTCGTGCCGAGGTTGAAGAAAGCTCCCGAGGAGACGGAGGAAGTGGTGGAAGCCACGCCAGAGAGATCGGTGGCCGTTGGCTCGGTCCAGGTCACCTGGGCACCGGACGTCCCGGTCTCGACGCTCTGCACGATATTTGACGGGCAGGTCAGAATGGTTGGTGGGGTGGTATCGGCTGCAGGGATGGAGAGAGGGGGAGGACGAATGGTGTAATCCAATAATAACACCATGAATTTCTAGTATCACCATATTGTGAAGTATTGTTGTGAAATAATGATAACTTTTAAACGCCATTCACTGTTATTTTATTCTTATGATTATTGGAAAATCAAAAGGTGGTTTAAAGGAAGCTCCAATGTCGTCTACTACCCGAGGCAGCTTCCGTTTTTTTTCCAAATCTCCCATCATTACTTCCGGTTTGTGAGGTAGGGTATGGGGAATCTAATCCAGCTGAAGCGGCTTCGCACCGCAAACATCATTTCAACACGTGGATCCTGCGCATACTTGAACCCGCGAGTTTACGAAGTCAGCCCGCTCTTGTGCTTGATGATTTTTTACATTATATGTTACCGAAATTTAACACAACTATAAAACTGTACTTATTTCATAAGTATTTGATTTTGGTTTCCGCTTACGCGACTTGGGTAAAGATCAATGTCTGTACAATACTCCACAGGTTGTGACCAGGTATAGACTGACCATATATTGACGATCAATTTTCCGCAACCGTTTCAGGGCAAGCGTCCTATCGCAGGGTAAATTTAACCTAAATGGATACGAGCGGTTACTGCACTACTCGTACTCCAGGGGCCTGTTTCATAAAACTTGTCATCAGTGACAAGTTGTCATAGATGTGACAAGCTACTGAAATCCTTGCATCTGATTGGCTAAGAGCAAATTTGTCATAGAAATGTGGCAGTTGTCACTGATGACAAGTTTTATGAAAGGGACCCCAGGATTTGTTATTTCCTTGGCTCTGCTTCTCATCAAAGCTCAAATCGTCGACTGTGAGGGATATCTGTGTAGATATTTGTGTATCTGCTTGCAATAGCTTAGCCACGCAGTGGCAGCGGACTCGTCTTTGCATACTTTTTTGCTTATTTTTGTTAGTGTGGGTTCCATCGTTTAATCCCCCTACTTGCGGCCCTGGAAAACAGTTGGGTTATTACTGCAATCGCAGTGGTGTAGAAGGAGAGATAAAGAACAGAGAGTAAAGACGGTGATCATAAACAATTATCATTACAGTCGAAACAAAATACCAGGAATGACATAAAATTCGTAGCAGTGACAGCCTCGGGTACGTTGTATGGCCAAGGTCTGTGTGGTGTTGGTATAAACAAAGCAAAATACTCGAACACAAGCAAGTACTCGTTTTATGTTTGCTCAGTGACAACAGCATTATCTCATTAAGCATTGAAAATGCATGGAAAATGAACTGGAAAAAAAATTATATAAAGATATCTGAACTCATTTCTATGTTTTGTCAATGAAATGGATCCACATGTTGGGAATACATTGCAATCAAAATTGTGATACATCGTCTGGGTTGACAACCGCATATGGGGTGATATATCAACAACCCAGTTTTCAAACGATATCAAACAACTGACGTACAATTTGCTAATTCTGTCAGAGCACGTAATCGTAGAGACATCAATTAACACACACACACACACACACACACACACACACACAAAAAAAAAAAACGCTTTTGCATATCGGTAAATTAATAATGATGCTTCCGTACTTGCAACAACGGTGACTGTGAACGAGCACTGGCCGACATTGCCGAACTCATCCGTCGCCGTGTACGTCACTGTTGTGGTCGTTCCAGTGTTGAAGATGCTACCAGGGGTGCTTGTGGAGACAACGGTGAATGCATTGGCATCGGTTGCCGTGGGTACGGTCCAGGACACGGCAGTACTGGAGGTACCAAGCTCCACAGTCCTCACGATGTTAGCCGGACAGTTGACAAACACCGGCGGAGTAGTGTCCACTGTTGGTAAGGGATACCAGAAAACCCCCAATACAAATCAATTTCTCATTTCATTCCTTTCAAGGAATTTAACAATTTGCAAGGCACTGGTATGGTCACATGGCTTTAGCGTTTTACGAAATCGTCAAAAGCCAGTCGGTAGTTAGAACAACGGTTTACGAATTGTCATAGCAATACAGCTCTGAGTTGAAATATTCTCATGTCAACAGAATATTCCGAGAAACCTCCCCTTCCCCTAAATCATTACTCCGGATAAAGGTGATAATTGATAAAAAAAAAAAATACAGTAGTACGTAATGAGGCTGAAATACATCGATACTGCGTACATTTTGTGCATTTG
This sequence comes from Diadema setosum, assembly GCF_964275005.1. NCBI lineage: Eukaryota > Metazoa > Echinodermata > Echinoidea > Diadematoida > Diadematidae > Diadema > Diadema setosum. Next base: position 7,288,603 of record NC_092696.1, on the reverse strand, counting down.
ACTTTGTTTGGGGTTTTTGCCTTGTTTTTGTTTTTTGACATGCAAACCTAAGAAAAAGTCGGGCTTCATTTATCAAAGAACAGAATTATGCTTAAAAGTCAACCCACGAGAGACAGTCTTGCTTGCACACTGGACACTGGAAGCGTTTATTAGCCTCTTGAAAATATATGTTCGAAATTCTTTGAGAGTTGAGACATGATCATAGAATAAGCTTTTATAATTATGCTCGAGTGTGTTGAAATCACACATTTGTTTGATCATTAGCACACAACCCAATTGGTAACAGTTCGAAATTTTCTGAAACTTACCAACTCCTTCTCAGCTCGTCGTGAGCCTACCGAGTACATGTTTGACCACTTTGAAAACTCCTTAGTTTTTTTTTTTTTTTTTTCCTTCAGAATCCACGCCCTTCAATTTCTATTAACTTTGTTTCGGCACTCATAAAAGTCAAGCACTGAAATGTACTTCGTATTAATTGCTTTAATGAATAGTTTAATTATACACAGGTATGTATTTATATTTTGCTGCACCTGCAATTTTCCTGGAAATGAAAATTAAGAGAAAATGGATAAAATGAATATTTTTCTGTCTTACCGAGACCATTCCATGAGATTTCAAATCCATTCCTCTGGATGTTCTTGTCGGTACCAAAATACATCCAAGCCGTATCTCCCTGAATGGTGAAACTGTCTGGTTGCACCGAACCCTCGAAGAAATACCAGTCGGGCGGGCTCCCGATACCGTCTAGTTGGGAATCCGAGTACTGCAGACCTGAAAGACAATACAAAAACGTTTCAGATGATAAGGAATACCAGTCTTACCACACACATGCAATTACACGTAAAGTAGCACGTTAGGTTCATCCTTTAGAATACAAGTATCTACTACGCGAACCAGTCTCCTGGACGTTGGTTTTATTTTGACTTGATTTGATTTGACTGGTTGATTGAATTGATCATCTTGGGACATGTAGACACAATGATAATAAATATTATAATATACATACAACTGCAAGTTGTTACAAGTTCACTTTGTATCTTTTGGATTAATAACTTATCACAGAGTGTGAATAGACGTGTTACAACAAATCATACAAATAGATAATCAATGAATAATTACAGTCCCTTTCGGCCATATAAACAGTGTTTGCAAAAAACGAAACAAGACGACAAAGGGAAATTTTTAGCCTTAAGTACCAACTTCTTTTTAACTCCAAGTTTCAGCAGAAAAGAAAACCTAGACATGCTAGATGGATATATATACCCACTTGTATTACTCGTGTTAGGTGGCCTTTATCTTTCTTAAGTTAAGATCAAACAAAAATATTAAAACCCAAAACATAAAGCACACTACATACCTGCTCCAACATACAATTCATCTTTGAACTCTTCAATGTCGAAGACCGGGCTGAAAGTGAAAGTAATGCTGGTGGCTCCAGGGATGTACAAGAGGTACAGTGCCCTGTAGCGGTTGTTGTACAGTCCCGGGTAGTTGACGGAGGAGAAGGTTCCCGATCTGCAGGAGTCGCCATAGCACGTAAAGATTTCCTGACCGTCTGTTCAATTTAACCACAGAGTGACAAGAAAATGGAATCATCAGATTAAGACATTTACAAAAATAGAAATGATCAAGCAATAACTAATGAAGAAATGAGTAGGGTGGTTGACATAAAAACATTAGGGAATATCAGCTACGAGTTCTGAAATATTGCCAAATTAGGTGAGAACCTTTGCACAGTCTATATCTTTTTATTCCAATATGTAAATTATGTTCTGCCATATTGTAGTGTATCTTACAAAATGCAAAGTTATTGCAAGAAACTGGCAGGTTAGAAGCTTCATTTGTGAAAGCGTTACGTATAAGATAATTAGTAGAAATATGAGCATAGAGAATTGGATTCCATCGGGATTCGAACTCGAGACCTCCGGATGCTAGCCCGGTGCGCTACCGACTGAGCTGTAGAAAGTCCTAGTACAGAGTTGATTCATATATATCAAATTATCTGTCAAGGAAACATAGAACCTGTAATTACACACAAATAAGAATGTAATTCTAAATAAGCAATTTTCCTAACGTTTGTTTACTTCCCTTAACTTTACTTTGCATTCGTTCGCACACCCCCTCGTATATACAATGGGCCGTTCATCTAATTTTGCAAACTGCACGTTTGCCCGTTCTCCCATCATTTTCCATTGTTCAGCCCTACTTGTACTACTTCTACGGTGCTTCACATCAAAGCCTGTACAGCAACTGGATGCAGCAGCTATTAAGTTATTTTTAAAAGCAATAATGTACAAAATGATTTATAGCGCAGGTGCACAGATACCAACCATGCATTGCGTCACATACCTGATAGAGCGGAGCAGTCAGCGCCCTGCGTAAAAGGAACCGAACATTCACATGCATATGGCAGTTCCCCGTCGACGTTCCTTACATAGCAGTTCTCGCCGTTGGGACACTGGTTCACGGCACACTCTGTAGGAAAATTCGGAGGAAACACCCAAAATATTAAAAGATGGTCAAACAGATGCGTTAGACCAGGGTTCCTTTTCATGAAACCTGTAACAGACACATTTCTATGACAAATTTTCTCTCACCTAATCAGGTGCAAGGATATCAGTAGCTTGTAACAACTACCGTAACTTGTCGATAACGAGTTTTATTAAACGGGGCACGTACCGTCTGCCTTCAAAACATGATCCTTTATTGTTCAAGTGGCAAATCTATACATTATCCACACGACTGCGACATCTTAGATTCTGACAATAAAACAAGAATACACGTTCAGTGTGAAGATCATTTATATAAAATTATATTGGGTAATGGATTGAAAACCCTGCTATGACGTACGGCAAGATTAAAAGCATGGTCACGTAAGAACAGTCTCATCGGATTAGGCGAGTTCGGCACATGTAGACATTTTGATACAGACAAAGACCAAGGAAAAAGATTGCAGCGAATTGAATGACTAGAGGTCCTTAGGAGGATCAATCTCCTTTAGACCAAAAGAATGAAAAGAGCACTAAAGTCTTCTCAACAGAGGAATTCCTCTTAGGATAGTAAAATTGCAAGTGATGTAAGTTACTCCTTCCGCGAATTCATTTAATACCCATCCGCAAAATGTAGCTAAGATTTGAATTACCTTTTTTTTTCTCTCTCTTCGTCGCTCAAAACAGACAACTAGATAAAGGGCACCTTAAGTCAAATTTGGTTTCTCCCTCATCCAAATTGTGACAAGCCATACACGGTAGTTCTTGCGAGAATGCTGTCATAATTCCAACGAATATTACGATAACAGAAGTTTCATACAATCCACCAGGCCTGATAACACACACGAGGTTACTGAGGTCTGTCTGATGCGATGGAGGTATGCATCACATTTGAATACATCAAGTTTTGTTTGAAAAAGGATTATTCTTTTTCCTTTTGTAAGAGAGATTGCACGCATTCCCATTCGCATTCCTGCATAAGACGACGGACGCACTCGCCGTTTATTCAGCATAAATTAGCACGCTCTATTCAGCAATTGTTATCACTTCTCTACTTGCGTTTGTGTGTTGTGTGTACACAGCTTCTTATTCATCTGAAGCCCCACGCCATTTCGTTTGTTCTCGAATCGAGGCTCTTACTGCGCGCATGCGCAAAACTGTCACGTTCATCTTGAAAGCAAACTAAAAGCTCCCCGCAAGGTTTTTTTTTTTTTTTTTTTTTTTTCAATCCGTTATCTCCCCTCTCGCCACTCTCACAGAAGACAGCAAGTTCACCATTTTGGGACCCAACCCTTTCGTCACTTAATATTTATGTTTTTAATTTTGTTGGTTGTTGGCAGTTGGTGTGAGAATACCCCTCCCGCTCTCCCTGAAATTCTTACGGACCTATAAGACAAGAAGCGCAATATTGTTATGCATAATGTATAGTAACTTTAATACTTTCACACAAACAAGAGGAAGTCCCTGCAACAAGAATTACGGCGACTTCGTGGTCATTCCCTGTGGCAATTCATTCTCTCCTCTTCATCGCGCTGATACATGGCTACGTTCTTGAGTTTCTTAAATCAGTTATGAAACTGGTTTCCCAATACTACTTTTGTCTCTTTAATCTGTGCATTTTCCTTTCATTGATCAATCATTTTGTTTCCATTCCCTAGCTTCTCCTTTTCTACATGATAGTTAAAGTAGACTTATTCAGTAGTACACAATGTCAAGAGGGGCTGTCAGTATGGCCTCTAAACCTTGTTTGCTACTGGAATGTTTTCATCTAACTAAACAAAAGGAAATGGCGTGTTCTCCTTTGTTGGAATGTTGACTTTGGGCAGAGCTTGTGGCAATAAATCGTTGGGGGCATGTAAAGTTTCTAATCATTTGATTGAACAATTTTGCAGAAGGTTCAAGATACGGTGTTGAGCTGATTCAGATGACGGGGAACTCTGCCATAACTGCTGCAGCATCGCTGATCCGACACTCCCAAGCAGAACAAAACATCAGGACCAATCCTGTAAAATTCGCGCTTCATGAAATGCATTTTGCCACCTGCAAAAGTGGACCGCTATCGACGGCACGGGCGTGGCAATCGCTAATCGCCGGCCGGCATGACATAATAGTCGATGTGGGATACAGTATTAGGTGTTATGCCATGCGATCCACATCGTTTCCTCCCTCCACGATTCACGACTTTTGAGGGTGAAATTTTGGCCTTAATCCGGCACATTCCTCATGCCTCAAATTTCTGCCTAATTATTGTTCTTTTCTCAGCTTGGGAACTCGCCTGCCGAGAATCGAAGAAAAGGAATCGAAATGGCTTTTAGCCAGGTTTTAACCGCATCAGCAGTGGCTTACAATTAAGCTATTGATTTGAGATGAAGCATTTACTTTTGCAATCAAACCTGCTTCACCTACCAGTGGTTCCGGTGGACTAATAAAACTTCCAGCATTCAATACGTTGTATTTTCCATTTCCCTTTTCCTATACAGGTCGTTGTATTTAATTCCTGCTTGATCACGTAGATTGGAATTAAGAGTGTCAAGGAAATGAACAAATTGAACCATTTCTTATTACCAAACTGGTCGCGTATAATCATGTCATAATAATGCCCCCTGTCAGTGTATCTGATGGCTACTTTTCATAAGGTAACTTCGGAACAAGCCATACCAACTACTGGTACAACAAGTCCAATACACAATGCATGTAAATCCAGTTTGAGTGTGATGTGTCAGTGCTACGTTGGGCAAGTCTCGGGATTTAGTGTTACTATGTGTGCAGATGTTTTTGTGCTGTTAGAGATGAAATGAAAATGACATGGTAAACTGCATTAGAAAATAACTGTTGTTTTTTTTTTAGAGTATACGAGCTTGAAGTTGATAATTGATATCCATAACAGTCTTTCAAACACTACGTTGTTTTTGAGGCAATAACAGTTTTTTCCTAATCTTATGTGGTAAGACCAAGTCTACCAAACATTAAATTTTCAATGCTTTATATTTTTACGGAGTTTCTCGTCTTTTTGCATTGTGGTTGTAGACATAGCCTTTGGAATACGATACGGGTAAACTATCGACATGCTTTACTCTCTGGTTTCGCTTGTAAGCAAATATGTACAAAATGTTCGTCTTTGCTATTTCTCCTCCCCAATGGCACTGACAATCAACTGTGGCTTGCCCAACGCAGCGGCAATCACATTCCATTTCGTAAGATTCCATACCGAGTGCACAGGTGAGCACTTCAGCTGTAAAAACCAAAGTCGATCTTATCACTTCCAGTTTAAATTCTGAAACATACCTTTCCGTTACATCAACATGTTTTGCTCAAACAGTAATGCCTTTTATCTATTTTTTTTATTTTTTTTTCTATTTTTTGCAATGAAAGTGCATGTGTTCCGGAATGCACATGCTATTTGTAAGCCAGCATTTGCAGAAACGGTAGACAATTAGTTTCTCCCGATTCTTTGCCTTGAAACAGACGTCGTAGGCGAAATATTTCTCCTGTGAATGTTACAACTGCATTGGTAGAAACTAAATTCTATAGGAAATGGAAGCCCAAAAGTTAGATTCTTGTCGCTGTCACCCCCTATCCTAACTAACGGAATAGTATACTCTGCCTTTTTATTGCGGCCAATTGAGGCTATTTAACATGTTGGTTTTATTTACACTAAGTGCCAGACAGACACTTGAAAACATCTTGTTCTTGTATGAGGATACCTTTGCAACCTTCCCTTGTGCATTTCATGGATTTCTGTTGATAGAGCTGACCCTAATCATGGTGACCAGACATTTTGCTCCTGCATTAATTGCCCCAGTCTTTTTTCCCCCAAGGACTTGAAGTTAGGGTTGTAATAGGGTTTACGTTTATTTGGAAACCTTAGATTGAAGTAATTAGTTGGATTAGGATTGTCTTTGGATAGATTTTATGCTTGGCTTAGAGTGCAGATATTTCATGGGAACAATTTTTATTGTCGCCGGAGCAAATGCCATGGGACCGACCTCGACACCTTCCCGTTTCCCTTACCGAAGACTCCAACTACCGGTATTACATCGAGCTTTCGTAATACAGGGCGCTCAGCCTATAATACGCTTGTGTCAAACGTCAAAGCATGGAGCTACCCATGCTCCATCACCCATGTCAGTTACACAACACATACCGAGCTTCACTTTTTTTTTTCTTTCGGTAGAACATGCTAGATGAATGCACTTGCACAATGCTCTCTTTATAGAATTCTGTCTTTACGTATTGCATTCGTAGGAGAGTATTGAAAATGTAATTCTGTCAGAAAAGAAGACTTGGTTTATGCCGCTTTCAAAAATCTATCAACGCAACGGCTTGAGAGAAAAAAAAAGACCACTGGAAACTGGCTTCAAAGCGTCATAGAGTTACGCAACAGAATTGTGTGTGTGTGTGTGTGTGTGTGTTGGGGGATACAAACTTTGGCCAAGCAGCAAAGTGTGGCAGTAATGTTAATGAGTGAGTCCCTACATCGTTCTTGCTTTGTAACATATCTTTTGCTGATCCGTGCCCAGGTCCCACGTTTTCCTGGGTTCTTTTGCCGTGACTTTAAGCTGTTCACACAGAATAGAAAAGCATCCGAAATATGCAATTCCTGTTGATGATAGTATATAAAAAAGAATAATTCACTGTTGACAGTGCAGTATGCTATTTTCTGTCGAAAAAAAAGAAAGAAAGTCTAATATTGAACTCCACATTTGCAACTTGGAATACATAACTTTACAGCTTCAATGCTTTCCAGCAGTTAAAGATTTTGCTGTTTTTATTTTTATTTTTTTTTAAAGCACCCATTCGGTTTATGTCTTTACTCAAGATCCAGGCGCCACTCCAAGTGGTATTCCACAAGATGTAAAGACGCACTGTGAAATGACAATATCGATCTTAATCAAATGCCTGGTTGAGAGCTATCTCGTCACCAGACTTATTTTGCCAAAGGGCCCAATTTTACTTTTCACTGGGCATTATCATGCTCAATGACAGGTTCTAACGACGGCTCGTCCGCGCTCATCTGCATTGAACGGTTGTTACTAATGCACTGTAATTGTGTGTGCACTTCAGTTTGAATACCTTGCAACTGGTCTTCGCTGACGGGAGTCTTATCAAAATAACTGACGCGGAATTTGAACGATGTCACAATTTTATACAACAAATAATGCTCATTACTTGATTTGTTATTTGCGTGTAGCAATGTCATCCATTTCATCAACGGCGTAAATCCGTACTGAGGAGTGGGGGGGGGGGGGGATGATTGGCGATAGTCACCATCACCACGATTACAAGCCCATAACCGGACCGGCGCAGCCCTGGGGGGGGGGGGAAGCTTGCCCCCCCCCCCCCCCCCGACACACACACACTTTACAGGGATCAAATGTCCCACTCCTTTCCATGCAAAGTGGGAGGGAAGTGGCAGCAAAAATATGACGACTTTTTGGTCTTGTTTTTGTTTGTTTGTTTGTTTTTTCTTGTCAGCCGACTTTCGGCGGAGAATCAGACCTTAAAAGTATGAAGAATTTTTTGTTGTTGTTTCTCTTGTCTTTTGATGTTCTTTCTTCTTGGCTGACAGGCGATTTTGCGCCCCCCCCCCCTTTCAAAAACGTAGCGCAGCCCTGAATAATGCCCAACTAAATTCAATAAAATGATAATAAGGATATCCATTTCTTGAATAACGCAGTAGATACTTTCCTGTAGCTATTAATTGTATTCTTCAATTTTCTTGATTTAAGTCATCACAGGGGCATCGTTCCGCTTTAATGATGGGGGATAGGGGAGGGACTTTGAGTTTGAATATCTGTGCGAGGGAGCGGAGCGCCCTGGGGGAGGGTGTGGGGAGGGGGTTTCCCCCTCCCATGCAGACGAGGAAAATTTGGCATTTTCAGACCTCAAATTCAGCGATCTGGTGCACACTTTTGGTAAAATTTGGGATCTTTTTCCTATAAAAAAAAAACAAGTAAGAAAAAGAAATATTCATAGATAATTGAATGACTACATCGTGGTATTTCAGCTCTTGCTCCGCCTGTGCGACATCACTGTGAAGTAGTGGGGCCTATCACCGGCGTAGCCAGGATTTGATCTTAAGGAGAGCGGTTAGATGCGAGGGAGAGATGCGAGCGAGGGGGGAGGGTGTGTGAGAACTTTTTGCATATTGATGTTGTAAATGGTGCAATTTGATTAATTTTTTTTTTTGCGTGTTCTATCGACTTGAAACAGTCCAACATGTTTAAGGCAGCTGTACATTTTATGTAGATTATTATTGAACAATTTTGCCTATAAAATGGTATCATTTAGAGAAACTTCTTGTCTTAATTCTTACACTGAAGATCATGAACGCGATCATGAATGTTGACATTGTACAGTCCAAAAGCGGTCGTTTGTAGCTATATATTTTTTTCGCTTTGGAAATTAAGGGGGGGGGGGCGCACCAGGCGCATTTGCTGGCAATTTAATATCATCAGGAGAATGACATAACGATTAAATGCGAGCGAGCGAAGCGAGCGAGCTTGAAAATTTTGACATTTTACAGTCCCCAAAATGCTTTTTGTAGCTACATTTTTTCGCTTGCAATTACTCGGCAGCAACATCAGGAGAATAGCATAGCGATTAACGCGAGCGAGCGAAGCAAGCGAGCTTGAAAATTTTGACATTGTACAGTCCCAAAACGGCAGTTTGTAGCTATATTTTTTCGCTTAAGAAATTAAGGGGGGTGGGGCGCACCGGGCGCAACTGCTGGCAATTACTGGCAGCAACATCAGGAGAATGACATAAAGATTATATGCGAGCGAGCTTGAAAATTTTGACATTTCACAGTCCAAAAACTGCCGTTTGTAGCTATATCTTTTTCGCTTTGAAAAATAAGGGGGGGGGGGGGCGCACCGGGCGCAACTGCTGGTAATTACTCGGCAGCAACATCAGGAGAATGGCATGACGATTAAATGCGAGCGAGCGAAGCGAGCGAGCTTGAAAATTTTGACATTTTACAGTCCCAAGACTGCTTTTTGTAGCTACATTTTTTCGCTTTGAAAATTAAGGGGGGGGGGGGGCACCGGGAGCAACTGTTGGCAATTACTTGGCAGCAACATCAGGAGAATAGCATAGCGATTAAATGCGAGCGAGCGAAGCAAGCGAGCTTGAAATTTTGACATTGTACAGTCCCAAAACGGCAGTTTGTAGCTATATTTTTTCGCTTAGGAAATTAAGGGGGGTGGGGGTGCACCGGGCGCAACTGCTGACAATTACTGGCAGCAACATCAGAAGAGTGACATAAGGATTAAATGCGAGCGAGCTTGAAAATTTTGACATTTCACAGTCCCAAAACTGCCGTTTGTAGCTATATCTTTTTCGCTTTGAAAAATAAGGGGGGGGGGGGCGCACCGGGCGCAACTGCTGGTAATTACTCGGCAGCAACATCAGGAGAAAGGCATGCCGATTAAATGCGAGCGAGCGAAGCGAGCGAGCTTGAAAATTTTGACATTTTACAGTCCAAAAACTGCCATTTGTAGCTGTACTTTTTTCGCTTAGGAAATGAAGGGGTTGGGGGCGCACCGGGCGCAACTGCTGGCAATTACTGGCAGCAACATCAGGAGAATAGCATAGCATGGCATGACGATTAAATGCGAGCGAGCGAAGCGAGCGAGCTTGAAAATTTTGACATTTTACAGTCCCAAAACTGCTTTTTGTAGCTACATTCTTTCGCTTTGAAAATTAAGGGGGGGCACCGGGAGCAACTGCTGGCAATTACTCGGCAGCAACATCAGGAGAATAGCATAGCGATTAAATGCGAGCAAGCGAAGCAAGCGAGCTTGAAAATTTTGACACTGTACAGTCCCAAAACGGCAGTTTGTAGCTATATTTTTTTTTTCGCATAGGAAATTAAGGGGGGTGGGGTGCACCGGGCGCAACTGCTGACAATTACTGGCAGCAACATCAGAAGAATGACATAAGGATTAAATGCGAGCGAGCTTGAAAATTTTGACATTTCACAGTCCCAAAACTGCCGTTTGTAGCTATATCTTTTTCGCTTTGAAAAATTAATAAGGGGGGGGGACGCACCGGGCGCAACTGCTGGTAATTACTCGGCAGCAACATCGGGAGAATGGCATGACGATTAAATGCGAGCGAGCGAAGCGAGCGAGCTTGAAAATTTTGACATTGTACAGTCCCAAAACGGCAGTTTGTAGCTATATTTTTTCGCTTAGGAAATGAAGGGGGTGGGGCGCACCGGACGCAACTGCTGGCAATTACTGGCAGCAACATCAGGGGAATGACATATCGATTAAATGCGAGCAGGGAGGTGTTTCTCTTCCCACCTCCCTGATTCGAGCGAGCTTGAAAATTTTGACATCTTACAGTCCCCAAACTGCCGTTTGTAGCTATATTTTTTTTCGCTTTGAAAAATAAGGGGGGCACACCGGGCGCAACTGCTGGCAATTACCCGGCAGCAACATCAGGAGAATGGCATGACGATTCAATGCGAGCGAGCGAAGCGAGCGAGCGTGAAATTTTGACATTTTACAGTCCAAAAACTGCCGTTTGTAGCTGTACTTTTTTCGCTTTGGGAATTAAGGGATGGGGGCGCACCGGGCGCAACTGTTGGTAATTACTGGCAGCAACAAATATCTCGTAAACACATTTATGATGTAATCTGGGGAAATTTCAATCCCAGAAGTGTATAACTCTTTTCGTACTATTCTGGCAAACTGTTGATGATATGTCTTGCCTTTTCTGTGGGATTGTTTAATTAGGGATTAAAGAATCCATTTTTCTGTTCGTGAGATGAATGTTGTATATCAGTAAAATTGGCTGCGAATAAACTTGTCTTATTAATCTATTGATTTATGTTTGTTAACAGGTGAACTTTCTAGTGCTTTTTTGCACATCTCCCATGAAAATAACAAGAAATCTGGTTAATAGGTCTGAACCATTAATCTAAAGCAATGTTCATTAGACTAAAGGAGGTACTTGCATATTATGGCAAAATATGGGAATCGACACGCGTTCCTTTTTTTTCTGGAGGCAAACGAATTATACTAACTGAGCAAAATCACTGCCAATATGGAGAGGGTAAATGTGTTGCAATTCCTACGACTGAAACTCGTACAAGGCTGTTCACGAACTCGTTTGTTATCTAAAATTTTAGATCTTTGCATTACAGTATATAGCCTATAAGCTAGCTAGGTGGGGATGCAGCTGGTCTGATGCGACGAGACTACGAACAGTGGATGCGCGCGAATACGCCGCCTATGATCCAGTTGTTTGTCGTTGTTTTCTTTTCTTTTTTAAATCGGTGGCAGTCTTCTTACGCGGAAAAAAAAAAAACTGCGATCGTGGCGCCTAGCGGACGCGGTAGATGCGTCCACTGTTTGTAGTCTCGCCCCATCAGGGGTATCGCTTGGCAAAGACAATTATCTCGCTGCATCATACGTTTCAGCAAATTACAAAGACAATAACTGCATTCTCCGCCTAGATTATAGGCTATGCAATAATCCATCATGCTGAAATCAACATCACCACATTTCCTTTTGTTTGTTTGTTTTTTTGGTCCTACATCTTTTTCTTGGGAGAATTTCAGGGGGGGATATTTGTACAGGCCATCCCCCCCTCCTTCAAGAGTGGGGGGGATATATCCTCCCCATCCCCCCCGGGATTTACGCCCATGCATTTCATGTACCGCTTGAATATATCAAAAATATTCAGCTTCGCGTCGTGTATTTCTTACTGTAATAAAACTAATATTGAGTTTACAATTCTCACCAAAGTCCTCTGGAAACTGTAATAGTTTCTTTACAGTAAATCCTGGTGACGCGAAAACTTGATATATCGAGTGATTAAAATCGATGTTTTCATTCTACTGTCTGCGGAATACGGGTGGATCATGTACAAACTTAATGGGAATGTTCAGAACATCTCAGGACTAAACGATTTTTATCAACGTTTTCGATTTTTTCAATGAATGTGACTCTAAAGTCTGTTGTAATCCGAAATGTTCAACCGATTCTCGCCTATTTATACACACACCCTTATGCCATATCATGCATTGTGATAATCTGCCCGAGTTTCTACTGAACTTGTCGAATTACCGCCGAAAGGAAACATAATCATTAATCATAGCGGAACAGAAAACTATTTTTTCGTCTCACCTCCCTGCATGAATCGAGCTATTCGTGATAGGGTATATCGATGGTTCTCCCATAACGGTCCACTTTTGGATCCAAATTGATATAGACGCGAGTTCTTTGATTTGCCTGGTTGCTTGTGAAACACTAAGTGGGCAATTCCGCGGTTAGTAACGTTACATTTGAACAAATTTAGATATTTGTTTTTACCACTAAATTACCACTTATTCATTTCAAGTCAAAATTATGTCAAAAACATGTTCATCCTTCCCAGGTTTATGATACAGAAAAGAATGAACACAATCCAAGAAATATTAGAAAAGCTATAGCAACTTAAAGGGCTGGTTAGTAACGTTACGAAAAAAGGACATGACAAAAAAATCAATGTCTTGTAACAAAAAGTGTGCAAAAATTCAAGTTACTTCAAACAAAGTGTTACATTAATTTCAATTATTGCATCATGACAAATGTTCATGCAAATTTTTTTAGCAGTTCGACTGATAATTTTTTAGCTAGACCCCCAAAAGCATGGTTAGTAACGTTACGGTTAGTAACGTTACATTTGTCCGGAGTAATTCCGCAGGTCATTTCACCCTTTTGTAATTGACAAAATGTCACATGACTTCTTGAGTATTTAAATGTATTCATCTTTTACCCTTTAGCAAAACTTTGAGGAAAAAATTTCAAAGGAACCCATTGTAATTTGCATTTAAGTGAATTTCAGCGTCCCCAGTCCCACATGTACATTTCAAATGATGGTTTTAGATCTCGCAAAATCAATAAATACGAAAAATAAAATCTACTGAATTTGAAAGACCCTAATGATTGGTGAACATCCATGGCATTAGTTGATACCTAGATCAAAGGGTAAGATAAAGAGGCACATTTCTTTTATCCATGTCATGTCCACCTAACTGCGGAATTGCCCAAGTACTCTCTAAAAAAAAAATCGAGTGAAAATTTTCACTCTTGAAGGAGTGAATACAAAAAAGAGTGAATTTAGAGTGAAATTGGAGTGAATTTTGAGTGAAAATGTTCATTTTCACTCGTTTTAGAGTGACGTCAGGGATCACTCCAAAATTTTCGAGTGATCCCTGAGGTCACTCCAAAATGAGTGAAGATGAACATTTTCACTCGAAATTTACTCCAATTTCACTCTAAATTCACTCTTTTTTGTATTCACTCCTTCAAGAGTGAAAATTTTCACTCGATTTTTTTTTTTTTTTTTTTTTTTTTTTTTTTAGAGAGTAGGTCGACTTGTAGGTAAGCAACCACGGGACGTATAGTGTCTTTATAATAATGTTCCTTCGAAAGGATTATAATAGAAAACGATGGAAACAAAGTATAATTATTACCTATAGGAGCGCTTCCGCTGCAGTCTATAGCGCCTCAAATGTATTGTTTTCCATTGGGAGCAGTGATTTAAAATAAAAAAAAATGTTCGAGTTCTTACTTTTGATGCATATGTGTCTGTTAGGTGTATCACAAAACATCCTACCATAAGAGAAATTTCGAAATAAAACCTATAAAATATAAGATGTCACTTTTTTTATCAATAAACCATTGGAACTGCAAACGGTTTACTTTAAAAACAGTTTTATTAAACTTATGTTCATATTTTATTTTAATACTGAAGATTGGTTATACGGATTAACAATTTTGCATTGGTTGTTAACTACCCCTAACTCGTATTTTAAAACTATTTTGAAGAGCTGAAGCAGTTTTTTTCTTCTTTTTTTCATCTGCAAACGGTTAATGCCTTCAAGCCAGTAGTGCCCCAGTCACATATAAACACAGATGCTCAAGGATCTACACAGTGATCCGGGGAAATCCTGGGACGTGCGGGGACATCCGGGAAGATCCGGGATTTGTACACACGGTATCAACACGGCAGCTACACGGATGAGGCCGGAAGAGCGCGGCGTCTACACGGACCAACACGGCATCTACACGGATCAACACGGCAGCTACACGGATCAACACGGCATCTACACGGCAGCCGCACGGACCACCCCGGATTGCTCTGCCAACACGGCAATCCCCGGATGACGCCGGATGTTTTTGACCTCCAAAAGATCTCTCCCCGGATCAGATCCGGGGGGGGGGGGGGGGGTCCGGGGTGATCCGGGATGTCTATGTGACTGGGGCATAAGGAGGACCACGTGGTTGATACTCCCTGGTCTTACTCATTGCGCTAACGCAGTTATCCGCCTTGTACAGTTAAAATGTCTTCAGGCTATCCAATAGTTACCTACCGATGATTACCTATGATGTGTACATCTCATTCAAAGCAAAGCACCTTACCCCCTTACCTTTTCCTTCTGTCAAAGAACTGCAGGACAAAAGTTTGTCTTCTCTTTCATTTCCAGAGTTTAATAGACGGATTTGTTTAATGGATTTATTTGCCATTTGGCGCGATGCGAAGATATGTTGGGAATGTAAAGGAGGAGTCTGATTTAATAGAATGAAGACCTGTATAATATGGACTAGATTATTGGGGAGTCAGATGAGTAGTGAAATAAGCGCTATTTTATATCAAGAGGGTATTGAACGGGGTCGGTAGACAGTGATAGAAATGACGAGTAATTACGTGTGCTGAATGAGCATAGAGGAAGGCAATTTTAGCGAAGCGGTGCGCAGCAACAAAATGCTCGTCTCTGGGAGAGGGAAACTAGCTGGAATTCTTGACGTAGACGATTTTACTATACATCTTCCGCAGAGGCTAGGCGGACTTGGGGATTTGAAGAAAGAGGGAGGAGGGGAGAAAGAGGGAGAGAGGAGGAGGGGTGGGTCAGAGACAAGGAGAGAGAGAGAGATTGGGGAGGAGAAAGGGAAAATAAATGGGGAAAGACAGAAAAGATATAGGAAAAAGTCTTATACTCTTACCCCCCCCCCCCTTTTTTTTCTGAAGGAGGTATGAAAATGATAAATAGTAAACTAGGGAGGTGGAAGAACAAAGTAGCAGAAAAACAAAAGGACCAAAAGAAACAGAAGATGCCGCAAACCCCCAACATATTATTGCCATTTTTTCCAACTCGGAACTCAGGTGGCAATCATGAACTTTAGTCCTTAAAGGGATCGTATAGTTTTGGTTGAGACCTAATTTCAAGTTTCTAACATTTTTCTTTTTTGTGAGATAATGAGAAACTTCTTAATGAAATATGAAAAAGCACGTAATTTTATGAGGAATTCAACGTTTATTTGATGAAAATTGGTTTTGAAATGGCCGAGATATCAAAAAGAGCGATTCTAAGAAAGTGTGGGACCCACACTTTATTACGATCACTTTGATTTATATTTTGTTTTAGGATGTTTCAGTCATTCCAAACCCGATTTTCATCAAATAAACTTAATTCCTCTTAAAATGGTATGCTCTCTGTACTAATATCATAAGTGTTTTTTTGATATCTCGCAAAAAGTTAAAAGCCCAATTCTCATCTCCAATACTGTACCATCCCTGTCATTAAGCAAGGAAAGAAAACAATGGTTATGTCATGTTCTTTTAATGCAGGAAATGTATACCTCTACAATCGGAACAGAAATAGCGCAATCGAGCAAAGATAAGATCTATAAGTCACATGAGCACATCCCTGATATCCTATAATACATGATATGCTTATTGTAGTAAATTTCCACCAATAATTTTGCTTGTCTTGTTATAATTCACGACCCATTCTCCAACGTGCGCAAGTCTGAGAGAGAACAGAAAGACTCTTATATTTTTTTTTCCACTCGCTCTCCTTTCATCTTCTCCACCTACGCTGAAAGCCTTTCCCCGTAACAATGCGAAAAAAAAAAATCCTTCGGTTCTCAGTTACGATTAATTCTCCACCTCTTAGGTAGACGCTAAAATCCTCGACTTCGGACGTCAATAAACACCAAGGTGTCTTTATTATAAAAGAACTTTAATTCCTGACTGACTAACTTGACAATTACATGATTAAAAAATGTGCAACATAAAGAACGTGAATAGACGACTACTTGTGAATATAAATAAAGGACAAATGTTTAAGACTGTTGCAAAGTTTTGCAGGCTGCATTACCGTGCGATTTCCCGATATTTACTACGATCTGCAAGGAATAAAAGATAGGTCTGACCAGATAGTACCGCCGCGCCTCTCTCCTCAGCATCCAACGATGTGCCCGAAGCCGCTCCCAGCCCCCTTCCTTCTTGGTGTGGGAAATGTTAAGTTAAAGTGGCGTAATCACATCCACAAATACGCGCATTCAGGACACAAAACCTTGCACATTTGTTGTTCCTGTTCACTCAGTCTCGGGAGAAATAATCCCAGTGAGTTGTTCAACCGAAACATCAAGAACACTCGCCTTTGTCAATAGCAAAGATATGTGTCTGATTAAGAAAGCTTCGCTTAACATTTACACATGCAAGCTCACCCAATCACAAAGATTTCTGCATTCCTTTCCCAATCTATAGACTATTGCACAGCAGAACAAGTCGCCACGCATGTGAGGTCAGCCATCCAATGTTCAATACGAAGATTCGGGAGTCCTACGCCTACGCTCAGCGTATAAGGGATAAGTTTAGGCTAATCTACAGGGGTACCAATAGGAACTCTTTCCAAAAGTTCTTTTTATATAAATATAAATTTAAGTTTATTAAAGATGACAATTAATAAGCGATAATTCAGATCTAAATCACTCCGCATGAGTAGAAAAACAAACGAAACCAAGGTAAACTTAAAGGCGTATACAAAGGCCCTGCCGCAAACTGGGTTGATTACTCTAAACTTGTTTGTCTAATATTTAATTTGTACAAAGACTCAGACGTCACAATGCCACGCTACCACAAGAACTTTCCTTCATTTACTTCCAAATAATCTTGTTGGTCGTTACCATGGTAATTTAAACGTCTCAGTTATCCTTACCATATGCTTACAACAGTCAGCCGTTCCGCCTTATGATCTCAGTTTATTTCGAGAACAAGACAAAGAATGTGTTATTAGATTTCCTGGTCCTGTCGCTACCGAGCTCAGAAAATTAAATGCAGTGAAGAATGAAATTGAAATCCTAACACATAAAAGCATCACTACACTGACCATTGTCAGCCGTTTATGTTTATGTGGTTGCGACTTTGCACTTTGCACGGGATTTCAAACCTTGATGTATTTTTTGTTGTTGAGATTTTCAGAAATTTTACTTGCAGTTTTGGAATCAAAAGAAGTTCATTTCGGGCCGCCCTCCTCCCCCCCCCCCCCGCAAAAAAAAAACAAAAACAAAAACAAACACAAAAACAAAAAAACATGCTTTAGTCATGTATACTAGCTATAGAATTTACAAGCTGCAATTCCTACCATCTTCCTAAACCTAACTTAAAGGTTGTGTAAACAGTTCTTGTTGAAGTGAAGATTTAGCTTTTAACGTTTTGCGAGATATTCAGAAACCACTCTATGAGATGTCAAAGAGCATGCAATTCTAAGGGGTATCAAAAAGTTTCTTCGATGAAAATCAGTTTTGAAATGGCCGAGATATCCCAAAACAAGGTGAAACAAAGATCCTAATAAAGGGCGTGGCCTGTCGCCTTTTATTATGGTCACTTTTTTGGATATCTCTTTTATTTTAAAACCCATTTTCATCAAGTAAACTTTGAATCCTTAAAATTACGTACTCTTTCATATTTCATAACAGGTTTCGGCAAGAGTTCCTTTTGAGACAGCCGCCCAAAAGTGAGTGCGTGCATCCGTACGTATCGCAAGCAAGGTTAGGCTAGGTAGAGTTGTATAGATCTGCACTGATTTAGTACTAGCGTGATTGGGGTGGCTGTCTAAAAAGGAAGTCTTTCCGAGGTTTCTCATTATCTCACTTAGGAATGTTTAAAACATAAATGCCCACCTCAACCAGTACTGTACAATCCCTTTAACATCTGTTAACCAAGAGAGAGGGGAAGAGAGAGAGAGAGTAAATCAATCATGAAATTTGAATTAATTTGCATTTATTGAAATATCTTTTTTCATACAGGTCCACAGTGTAAAAATACTCCTGTTATAACGAACACGATTATTGGGAAATTCCAGTTAAAACTTACGAAATAAAACTTTAGACCGCAAAATCATCTGCTCTAGATCCGGTTTTGTTTTTTATTTCATTGCTCATTTTTGTTTGGTTATAGCGAAATTCCGATATAAAGTTTATTAACGAAAGAAAACTGCCCTTCCCGAGGACTTTGTTATAATGGGAGTAAACTGTAATGTAATTGTTCATTTTGAATGGCTGTTACCAAGAAAGAGAAGACGTTGGTGCATTGTGAGCTTGTAAGAAAACAAAATTAAATATTTAGTTGGGCATCCTTGCAGACCGCCAGGCAGCGGAAATCAAGAATACCAGAAACGCCGCATCCAACAATCGCCGACCACACCCACGGTCGAGAATTTGCCCACGACGAATTGGTGGGAGCAGTGCAAAAAAAAAAAAAAAAAAAAAAAATACCACGCTTTACAACAGCACACTCACACACGCACGCACGTAGACATTCTACACACCGTCCCATGTGAAAAGACTTACCTTGCGCATGGGCAATATGCACGAAGAGGATACATCCCAACAGAGCTAGAATCCTCCTTGTCTCCATGGCACAAGACTTTGGTTCCCGTTCCCTTTTTTCTTGTCCAGAAAATTTAAAAAACACACTCTGAGGTCCTGAAACACAGTTGTACTTCAGGGACCTATTTCATCTCATTCCCCGCAACAGGTTGAAGCAGTTCCAGGGAGTCTGCTCCAAAGGAAGGTGAGGCTGTGTCCCTACGTGGCACGTCTGAAGCTGATGGTTGGCAGGCGACCACTGAAAAGACCTCTCGAGATCCTGGATCGACTAGACCAGGAGAGCGAAACGAAAAAGGAGAAAGCCCAGACCCTTTTGCAATGGGCAGATGGGCACTGAAGTGTGCAAGAAGGACACGGTTGATCTGCGCGGAGCTGCTTGCCCGAACCTTGGGGCGCCGCTTGCTGTTCGAATTCGGAGTTCAGGAGCAGAACAATGCGGTTCTGCCCGATGTTACAAAAAAGACTGGGCGGACACCATCAAGCGAGGCTGAAGTAGTGAGTCTGATTGTTATCAATATTTTAAGCAGTCCAGACAATGGCGCGAAACCTCTGTCACAATGAAAGGTATGAGCCACCTCTCGCTGGGTTACGTCTATATAGAACACAGTAGGACCTTGCCACGACCACGCCCTGGTATGGGTTCCAGCATTACGAAACGAAAGAATAATCAGAAAGCGAGAACCAATCGCATCCTTCGGGTCGTCTTATTGACCGACTCACTTTCTAGCTTTCATTGCAAATTGTGACACATCTCGCAGCCCATTCAAAACCGACATTCTTTAGCAAAGCCACACACATTTGGTATTGACTATCTTCCACCGTATTTAAAGACTATACACACACTCACAAATACACTCCTTTTGTAATTCAAACGAGCCCCCGAGTAGTCAACGGTCTCGATTTCTCCACGTGAAGTTCCGTGCAAACAATGGTAACGGAATGAGCCGAATGAGGGCCACTATAGGCCAAATGCTATTCCCTCTTAAGTAATAAGGTCAAAGAGCCGAAGTTCAGACAGAGGATAAAAGATTTGTATGGATTCCAACAGTAAAGGCTTTACGTCTCAAACCCTCTTCACTAAATGGTGACAGACATGATTCGTCTCAAATTTTAGCGTAAGACTATAACGGTGCACGAAATTTGATTTAAATATCCATTATTATACTCACCCAAAGTTACGGAACTAAAGATTTTGACTTTCCAATTGGTGAAAAAAACAAAACAAAAACAAGTTACCAATCTCTCAGCAGGCCATCTTAGATTTTGTACATGATAGAGCCACATTCACCGTGACGGCAGCTGTATTTCGATTACACCTGTATAGTCCCTGTTAACCCATGTGCATCTAGTG
The DNA here is from genome assembly GCF_964275005.1 of Diadema setosum. NCBI lineage: Eukaryota > Metazoa > Echinodermata > Echinoidea > Diadematoida > Diadematidae > Diadema > Diadema setosum. The sequence continues at coordinate 7,268,090 of NC_092696.1, read as the reverse complement.
CTGATTGGCACAGAAAACCCACTGGTATTGTACATACGGCCCCAAGTCCTTAGTACAGAAAGGGTTATAGAATGTTTTCCATCATTATCTGAAAACAGAAAGCAGGTTTTACGGCAGCATGATATTACCAAAATCACAAAGTTTATTATTATACCTAACGGTTTACAAAGCCTTTTTTTTTTTTACACTTATCTCCGCTTCTACTTCACCTACTCATTCCCTACATCCTCCTTCCCCTCTCTTTACCCCTCCCACCGATACGGACACACATAAACACATACGCATAAAAACGCACCTAAAACGCACAAACACACACACACACGCACACACACACCGTCATACTCACATATTAGCAGCTAACATGCTTTGACAGCTATTTACATGAATTGATTTAGTGTTTGCAATGTCGCTTGTTCCTCGTTAGTATGACTTTATTCATCACGGAGACACGTTTTGTTTTTGTTCCTTTTCTCATTATTGTCTGCCGGCAGTCGTCATGGACTCATGGTTAACATAGTGCGAGAATATTAGAACAATTACTGTACATGACTTACTGTACGTAATGATTAACCGCTTTAACGAATTTCTGAAGCATGTCGAGTTGTAGACAGAGCAATCTGATGCAGAGCTCACGGTTTCAAACAGATCGACGTGATTAGGTAATGATCGCCATCCGGTTATAACACAGGACCCTCATAGGCGTTGTAGAGATTTGTGATTTGACTGTGTACTCACTGAACAATCATACAAGCAGGGGTGTGGTACATATAGTCAGAAGTTTGGTAATCGGGTTTTGTTTCTAGATAAGCTGTCTTTTTCTCCTTTTTTGACTTGTTGATATGCTCATAGCAATCTACTTCCCTTTCTCTCTCGTTCCTCGAAAATAAATAACACTGAAACCACAACGTATACACCATAAAATCAATAAGGTCTGCAGGGCGAAGGACAACTTGACACGATTGATGTAAAAGGTGCTTCTGAATAAACGAAAGATATTCGAGGAATACCATAGCAGAGTATTGTGTATTTCTCCATTAAAGGAGATCTCCGGATGACTTTCAGATTTTTTTTTTTTTTTTTTTTTTTGCATTGATTGAAAACTATAAATTATACTGGGTACAGAGTTTCAGAATCTACAGTAATTGGGATGAGGAATGCGAATGTTTTCAAAATCTATAACGAATCACAATGAAAAAGGATGATGACTTTGCAGCTTCACCATAAGAATGAACGCGTGGGGGCTCAAGGAAGCAGAACAATAGAAGAAAGCATGCATAAAAACGAATGAATTCTACATATAGTGAACTTGGAAGTGCGCAGCATTGGGATGGAACAACATCGCTACATTTCTGAAATATTTGAACTTCCTATGTCATCCTTGCTCAATTTAATTTGTTTTTGCTTTTTTTTTCGGAGTTTTGGTTTTGTCTGCAAAAGGATCACAATGAATTCCACAAAAATGTATGTGCCACTGTCGATTTATACACTCCATTTGAAAAAGTCAAATCATACAAATCATTCGAATATCCCTTTACGCCTGAAAAGACCGGTAAGTTCACAATTTATGTAAATTTTATGCAAAGTTTATCGACAAACAGACCTGTTCTGTAATGTATTATGCATGTCTCGCCACAGGTTTGCCCGGCCTAGCTAGCAACAACTAAGCGAATTTCTGCCTATAAAGCTTTAATAGGAGGGAGAAGGTTAATGGAATATTTCGTTGCCAGGCTGTTGTAAAAGAAACATCCATAAATTGTGATAAACAATTATTACAGAACCAGTTTTGAACTCTTGGCAATTGTAACGCTTGTTCTACATGGGGTCATCGGACATGCATTAATGCATGTAATCTGGATTTTGAGTTACTCATTTCACATAGAAGGCGTCATTCATATGCGCGAATGAAACAAGTAATGTTCACATAATGCACATTAATGTACAGCTGTATTTATATGGAAATGTGCACACAATAGAACGTTTCTGTATAAATGTTTTCAAATCCTATGCGTGTTATTGCCTTCACAGCCACGGAGCTTGCTACATGCTTTCCTTGCTTTGCAGCATGGATGCTAAATGAATTCTTGAACAGTGAACTTAATTTGAGGGAGCAGGTGGGTGAAATTTTCCGTTACAAGTGTAGACAAATTCAGTTCGGGTACCGTTCCTTATGGTAATTTGTAACTGGGGGGCTTCAAGTGTGCCTAAGACCCCGTTTACAGTGCGGGGCCGGGCTCGGCCGCGGCTCGGCCGTGGCCGAGTCCGGCCTCAATTGCGCGGCCGAGCCTCGCAATTTTGTCCGTTTACACTGCTGGGCTCGGCCGCGCTTTTGATTCAAACCTCTCAATATTTTGTCGTAGTGGCGCTCTGCTTGGAAAACAAACGCAATTTGGTATTGTCTGGTTTTCAGACCCTTTGCCAAATGAATTCCGTGGCGACGAAGTCGCCGTTCGGGCAAAGGCCTTTGCCGAAGGAAAAAATCCTTTGCAGGACAAAACCACCTAAAACTATACTAGTTTTCGACGTTGAGGGGGTTAATATCCTGAATAGCGAAAGATACAGGCAGAGGGTTTGGAAGCCAGACTAAAATTGGCCGCGCAATTGGCCGCGCATTTGGCCCAGTTTGCGTTTACACCAAGAAGAGGCAGGGCTCGGCCGCGGCTCGGCCGCGGCCGAGACCACCTCCAGAGCGAGGCCAAATGCGAGGCCAATTTTGGCCTCGCATTTGGCCTTTTGCGCGTTTACACTGAAGCGGGGCTGGGCTCGGCCGCGGCTCGGCCACGGCCGAGCCTCGCACTGTAAACGGGGTCTAGGGCTGCGTTCACATAGAAGTATACTATTCGGGTATTCGGGCTCGTTTTTCGAGGGCACGCGAATAGCTTGAATCGAACGATAGGATTTCCTCACACCGGTTCACATAGGAGGGCACTATTCGAAAGTACCGAATAGCTGCGAAAAGTATAGCAAAGTGGGAATCGAACTTGTTCGATTTTCTTGCAGCGTATCCGTCTCTCGTTTATGAAATAATGACAATTTTGGTCTGGATTTGCCCTTTAGCAAAAATAAGCATGTAGACTGACATTCTGATGCAGTTTAGAAATTGTTAATAAGATTTGCTAGGATGTAGGAGGAAGAAATCCTCACTGCATGGGATGGTGAGTTGACGGTGCGGGTGATGGTGTATTCGGGGCCCGAACAGCGAATACCGAATAGCGAATAGCGAATAGCGAATAGCGAATACTTCTATGTGAAAGCAGCCTAACAGAAGATAATTTATGCACTGACATAGCTTCACACCGGGCTCATTGCATAACCCATCAAAAGTAATTGTATTCTTCTTTGCAAGCCCCCTAGTTATGGCCGCCATAAGTTACAGTGTTCTGAATTCGGATTCATCTCTATAGGAAAAGAAACACACGTGGATCTTACATATCTACATTACATAGACGATCTTTTCTGCATGGGGAGATCTGTCACAGACACTACGTTGCTTTTGGACTGTGGTACATTTGAAGAGTTTGTTTGCAAAAACCGATAAGTCCATTTTTGAAGATTTTGAAGTACGGTCTCTGTCATACAGAACAAAATAATACCTTTTAAATGATACATTGGTCACTACATATAAAGGTATATTTTTGAAGTTATGGTCAAAAGAAGCAAATTTTTTCTTATTATTCTCTTTATTTTTCTTGACCTTTAATCGAAAATATCTCCATTTGACAAATATGGACTTATCGGTTTTTGCAAACAAACTCTTCATTTGTTTCTCTAACCAAAAAGTCTGAGACACCTCCCCCCCCCCCTAAATGTTACATGCACAAGATAATAATGGGCCTATCAAAGGTCGATTACCGTCGTTAATCTCTATTCTATAAAAGGGAAATCCAGCATAACAGAGATCAACCTCCATTATGCCTCTTTAAGGTGTTAAATCGTAAATTATGAACAAAGTGACGAAAACACAGCCTTACGTCACAACTTTGCTTAACCTGTTCGTTTAAAGGCGACGTAGAGTAGGATCGTCAGCACATCAGATTTCAGATTATTTAATGATGCATTGAAAGGCAGAATGATTGATGATAATGCTTCATATATAGATCCATGAGAATGCATGGAAAATATGGTGGCTTTTAGGGGGTGAAGTCGTTTTCTCACATTGAGAGTATCTATGTGCTGTTCACTTATTGGGACTGTGATGCGATATTGCGGAGGAATGCCAATCGCCATAGCGACACTGAATTTTCATGTTGTTTGTTGTGATTTGTGTAGGCCTACTTACTTAATATGATTAGTCGATTTTTTACCCCTCATATTATGTTATCAACTACACGTAATTTTGTTTTGAAATTGTCACGGGAGATTCTTTGCAAGTGTATTTTTGTTTAATGTACATTTTTTAACCAATGAACCAAAGCCCTGAGGAAGAACAGAAGTTTGTTTGATTTAGATTTGCACGATTGTAACTCTTTGTTTTACTTTGATTGTATTTATGTAAAGATTGTATATTTCATGTAATATGCTTTTTTTTTGCTAGTCATCCCGCTCTGCATAAAGATTTGCAAAAAAAGTAAATGAATCAGTAAATCTTTCTCTTTTTTCTTCTTTATTTGTTTGTTTGTTTGTTTTTATTTCCGAAACAATAAAATCATAATATACAAGATAAACAGTGTTGAACATGACATAACTAAAACATGAATCAAGATTGAAGTATCAAAATACAATGAAAACAAGTTGACATGTGACAATGATGATAACATGTAACGGTGGACAGCCCATTTTCAGATCTATCAACATGATAGATCTGTTCTTCCATGATATTTGATACTACCAAGGCAACCACGCCGTTATAATTAATAATTCTTCACACTGATGTATTTCTTAATTCAGTGTAAGTCCATGTTGTTTATGACATTGAAATCAAATGACGCTGAATTTGCTCCAACTCTATCAAGTACCAATACCATTGTTCACATCAAGGTGTATACAGAGAGGCATCTAATTCGTACCGAGCAATATTCGAGAACAAGATCTCCCTTCTAAAGTGTCTAGGAGAAGAAGGGTTGAGCCGAAACTTTGCAATGCCAAGTGAATGGAACTGGCGAAATGGAAATGACATTAAGTCTGTTTGGAGTACACTAGTTATAGCTATGTACAACATTGGGCAGAATGACCATACAATATTATACAAAGATAGTGCAAAGGTGAGAGGGTGTTTGTTAGTGGAGAAGCAACGCACTCGAGGGTTTTTACAATGGTGTAACACGCACGAGGCGCCGCCAAGTGCATATTGCACAACATTGTGAATACCAGAGCGTAAGCTGCATCTCCACTAACATTTCGAACTAATACCAGTGCATCATTTTGCTTTATAAAAATTTAGTGGTTCTATCAGCTACTTTTCATTTCCCTTATTCTGTGGGTGAATACCACTTGACCACATTAAAGGCAAGATGCCAAAGAACTGGACCAAACACACTACTGAACACGAGCTTGTTACCAGTTACGGTGAAAATGTGATTGAGAGCGCGCGCGCTTGTAACTGACTGAGTGCGCATTATTTTGAAAGTATGCGATTGTGATGTCATTGAGCGTGATTACTGCAAGGCACAGTCGTTAGTGGCTGTCATACCGGTCAATGGTAAAAAATTATGCCTCTGCGCATGTAAGGCAATATTAAAGACATGTCACGTGATAGGTCTCAGCCAATCATTTGATTAGGGTCCATATAATAATCTTATGATATCAATACAACTGTGTAGCAGTATCGCTAAATCAATACTCCCGAGACAGTATTCTACACATTTTGACGAGCATATTAGATTGAGGGGAAAAAAAAATAATTTAAAGCCTTTACTCGTATGAACGTCTGCAAGAAATCTAGAATAGTTTTCAAGCCTAGAGGGATTCCGGCTATCGATTTGAAAGACTGGTAATCCAGGGACTTCTGTTTGTTTCTCTTTTGTTTTACCTTTAAATATTGATCGCAGCGTTTGTGCAGCGAAGATGAAAATCCTTCCGGCAAAAGAATTTATTACCACGTTGTGATAAAACATCGTGTATTTCAGCGGCTACAAACCTTTTGCTTATCAACACCACAGTTAAAAGTTAGCACTTTAGTCAAGTCTTTTTCAGATTTCTACAGTTTCTATTCATCGCCATCATGTAAATGGTATTATACAGATATTGCCTTATTAGAGTTTTCAATCATTCCCAAGGGAATTATTTATTCCCCCAAGAAATTATTTTTTATTTTCTCCGCAGCGCGCACCGAGAAGGAAGATATGTTTGAGAAAAGAACTAGTTAGCCCTCAAGGGATTGTCAAGTTTTTGTTTCTGTTTAGTTTTGTTTTGTTTTGTTTTACACCACTATGCATTATTGACAAGGCAATTTTGTTATCATGATCAACATAACAAATACGCATCTTTTCACCACACATACTCCGTGGAAAGTCGTTGTATATTTTGAAATTATGTTACCCGATGTGATGTTACTGCTTGCAATATTATGGTTTTGGTTTTCGTTTCAACTGTCACATGATTGCATTATGACCAATCGCTGACCAGTATCAACTTTAGACCATTAATTTTGATATGAAAAGAACAAAGAATCAATCAAACTCGCGTCAGCTGAAATGATTAGTAAAGAGGTGTACATACAGGCAATGATGAAATGTTGAAGGCCACATGCGAACTAAAATACTACTCATCAAATACACAAAATACACAAGTAAAAATAGTGTTTGGCACAGGCATAGTAGAAGCTGCCCAATGTCCCTGGCACAGAAACGCTTAAGCTCCACATTTTGGGTCCACAAGCGTTGGCGTTCTTTGTGCGTTTACTAATTTAATGCTTAAGAAAAGAAAAGAAAAGAAAAACTCTCCTTTTTCTTTTAAGGCGACAGTGGGTAAGAAATCCAGCCCATGTTTAAAATGGTTAATGATTAAAAAAAAAAAATCGTTTCTAGAAAGGTCACACGACCTATGTACATTACGTGCGTTTTTGTTATGTTTGTTCCACGTGTGTGTGTGTGTGTGTATGTGTGTGTTTGCTTGTTTCGTAATAAAAGACATTGCAATTCCCCCTTCACTCCTCCAGAATAACAGCGTGTGTCATTTACGACCTTGTTATCCCTTTCGGTTACAAAACTCAGCCATGCTTTCAAACGGCAGCAAAGGTTTATTGCTCAGACGTGATAACATAAGGCAACAAAACAACTATAAGAAAATAACGAAACAAGAACCCTATAATGATATAACTGAGCGCACTCACTTCCATGAACTTACACTGACAAGCCATTGATTTAAATGTGCTACATATTGCCTTCATGGGTACTAATGTTTTTTTTTTAAAAACGTTTTTTTTTTTTTTTAATTCTGATGGTGGAAAATATATCATAGCTAGTCGACGAAGCGGTTGGTTATAAGCGGCCCACTGACTACTACTGCTGCTGCTACTGCTGCTGCTGCTACTATCACTACTACTACTACTACTACTGCTACTTATACTACTACAATTGTACTACTGCTACTACTACTACTACTACTACTACTACTACTGCTGCTACTACTACGACTAGCATACTACTACTACTTCTACTCTGCTTCTACTTCTACTCTGCTTCTACTTCTGCTACCACTACTACTACCACTACTACTACTACTACTACTACTACTACTACCACTACTACTACTATACTACTACTAACTACTACTACTACCACTACTTCTAACGCAATTCCACTAGCATATAATGCTACTAATACAACACTTCACATTTTGTTATGGCATTCTTACTAAGATAGTACCACGACTACTGCAACTGATATTACTTAGGGATGATGGTCGTACAGCAGCAGAAACTGAAAAAAAAAAAGAAATCTACTTCTTCCGTACGCCAGAAACTTATGTTTTAATGATCAATAATGTAAGTAAAGTTCCCATTTCCTTTCCCCTCTACGTCCCTCTTAAAAAAAGAAGAAAAGAAAAAAGAAAATATAAAACATCCAAACAAACAACAGCAACAATAACAACAACTGCAATAACACAACAACAAAAGAACCCAAAACGAGGCAAGAAAATCTTTGCAAAAAAAATTCTGGTCCCTATACTTAACGGCTTTCAAATAATGAGAGCACTAGAGCTCGGCATTTGTCTGTTGTTCACGACCTCTTCACACCGAAGCTCACATAATTGTGGGTGTGACCTTAGCCACGACTTTCACCATCTACTCCTTCTACGCATAGACGTTTTGTACACCGTGACGCATATCTATTCACATTGATAATTACATTAAGAACAATAACAAAACAACAAACATACAGAATGACCACACCGTCCCCACGAATTGTGGCAGAGTAGGCTGAACACGCCCTAACACGAGCTGGTACCTTTCTAGACACTGTTGCGCAATTTTCCTCTTTTTTGTTCTTGTTTGTATACTTTCTTTCTTCTTACTGACTGCGAGTAATCAAAGCTCCCCGAAGAAGCTGAAAGATCAAGCGGCGATCGTGTCAGGTGAGAGGGATTAAGATTTGCACAGCTTCCGAAACAGGGGCGACAGGTAGGGGGTAACGCCTATGACCTTTGTCTTGGTAATTGATTCTTTGTGACACTGGTAGCAAAGCGAGCCCCCACTTGTAATTCAGACTAGAACACTCGCTTCGATCAGCCATTGATTTTTCCTTGCATGGGTGAACTGCTCTCCGGAGGGTGTGGATAAGAAAACAACATGACACACCATCATAACGTACTGGTATGCTTTTGTCCTGAACCAGAACATTTGTCTTGCAGAAAGGTGTTCAGATTTCTTGGGCTACCATTCTATGCTATTTCAAGACGCTGATACTCTTACTACTGCGCTGGTTCTAAATTTAAACTCTGAGAAATTATTGAATTTGGATGTCCGACTGACTTGATCCTCTGTGAAACCATTTCCTGTGTAACCTCGCGGGACTCCTCCTGTATAACGCTTCCGTACCTTTTTAGCAAAGCCTTCTTGTTTAGTATATAAATACACGATGTATAAGTGTGATGCAATCACTACTCTATGCACATTTTGCTAGATGGATCCAAGAGGAAACATCAGTCTTTTTTTTTATAAGATAGTAGGACCTAGCTGATCTTCTTCATCCCACTGTTATCATCATAAATTCCCTACATGCCCTATGATACCACTCTCCACCTTCAGCTCCTCCTTGCTTTTCTTCGATTAACATCACTATCAAATTCCCAGTTATCGTAATTACCATTTTATTGAATTCCATCTCAACATCTCTTCATATAGCTGTCATTATGTTCCTCTGTATCATTTTTGTATCCTCCTTTCACCTTTTTAACTTTCACTATCACCCTTGTCACACACAATCTTCACCACCACCACCATCATCACCACCACCACCATCATCATCATCATCACCACCATCATCATCATCGTCATCATTATCATCAACATCGCCAGTGATATTCATGTTCATGGTTCTTATTGTTCTGACTGAATTCTTTGTTGGGGTTGGCATGAAAGGCAATGTTGCGCGCTTGACTGCCTGTTACCATGATGACAGCATTGAGCATTGCGTCTTCTTTACGAGTTGAGTTGAGTTTATTTAACCGCTGTAAAAAAAGCTTGCTATGAGCTATAAATAAGCTGTTTTTCAGCAAGGCCGTGAAATGATGACAAAACATAGAAATCATACAATGAAGAGAATGTAACTAAAAAACACGAAATAATCATTACAAACCAACGCAAAAAATGAAAAGTCACAAAGTATACAATATGTAAGTACAAATAAACAAAAATAATCAAACATGTGACAAGTAAATGGGAGACTGTAATTACGAAGGCATTGTGAACTAAGAGAAGTTTATTATAATCAGGTAGAATAATTAGCAAAGAAAATGTGCGAAATAACTTTTGAAAATGCGGTAATTGAAGTTACGGATCTTGTTTCTGTTGGTAATGTATTGAATAATCTTGGTGCCGAATATAAAGAGCTATTTTTAAGGATAGTTCATTTTGGCTTAGGGAGGCTAAGAATATTTTCATGATTATGTAAATCATGATTACGTAACTCATAAATAAATTATCACCCTAATGATCACATTTTCCCTCCGAACCCCTTCAATCACCAGTCTGATCTGTCATACTGGTATCTGACATCAAGATGCATCTAAATCCGACAGACGCAAATGAGTTCAAAACTACCTGTTCTGCTCCTCGTGAGTATTCCCTATTGGCATAGGTTCCGAAATATAGACCCACATTCGAGAAGATTTCTTACAGAAAACTCTTCAAATATTATCTTGTTGACTTTGTTAACCCGTTGAGGACGAGTCCCGAGTGTACTTGGGCAGGTGCCTATGGAAAATGCGCATTGTGGCGAAAATCAGCCGGTTAAATATTATCTTAGTAAGATTCTGCCAACACTATAGAGCAGGTTACCCGTACGGGCGTCACCTTTCTGAGAGTGTAATCTTATAAACGAGAATCATCCCGCCATTACTTTATGACGTCATTGGTTCCCGTACTGGAACTGAGGCAGTGCCACTTTCCCTTGTATTTTGTTTTGTCTTATTCTATTTATTTATTTATTTTTATTTTTATTTTTATTTATTTATTTATTTATTTATTTTGTTCATGTATTTATGTATTTATCTATCTATTAATTTATTTGTGTTTTTTTTTTGTTTGTTTGTTTGTTTGATTGTTTATTTATTTATTTATTTATTTATTTATTTGTGACCCTGCACCACAAAACAAACAAAAAGTCGCCGGACATAAATTTTTAGTTAAGACCATATGCTGAAAAAGATGTATAACTCAAATCAAATGGACTCTCCTAACCTATCGAAATTTTGGAAAGAAAGCACAAACTCAGGAAAAGTGTGAACTGAGAAAAGAGGCTCTGAAGTCTATTAACCGTGCTGGCTGTGCGATGAATGGGACAAAAAACAGGAAGTACGTAAACCACCTAAGTAAAAACAATGAAGAGATTATCAGATTAAACTGACATTAAGCATGCCTCATTAACACATTCTGTCCATAATTAATGCCAACTTTCAAAGCAGTAGCACTATCCTTTCTAAAGTTATTAGGGTTGATAAGTGAAGAGTGTGTACAATTAAGGTTTTTCAGAAATGAAAAAGGGACTCTAAAGACACATCTAATCTCACTATTCTACCAAATATGTTCCAGATAAACTGCTAAAAAAAAACACACTTTCCCGCTCGTTTAATGACCTCAAATTTTAGCATAATGTAAAAGAAGACTTGCTCTTTCAGAAAATCTGAAAAAACTCAAGATCGGCTAGGTTGACCCATTTCACTTACTTTCAGTCCTCACGCAAAATCAGTGTAGGCGACTTTTTGTTCGTATTGTGATGCACGGTCACATTTATTTATCTATTTTATTTATTTATTTATTTTTTTTTTTGGTCAAGGCCGGTGCCACGTTTTCAAAAGTGGGCGGTTCCAGTATATTTCTGGTGCCACTTCCGGGTTAGTTTCTTCAGCTAACAACCAAATAAAAAGGGCCTTCCCCGCACTTCTTTTACCACAACTTCCAGGTTTATCGACTGGCAAGAAATAAAGGAAAAGCCCTCTGATGCAACATCGACTAACAAGCAAAACAAAAAAGCTGAACCACAATTTTGTTTATCTGGTGGCACTTCCGGGGAAAAAAAAGAGGGGACTCCCAAGTGGTTAGATCCTATGTATTCATATGTATTATAAAAAAAAATAATAATAAAAAAGGGGGGAAGAGCCCCCCCCCCCCCCCCTGGCCCCACCGGTTGCGCCGGCTCTGTTACTTATTTGCCCCGCTGTTTGTCCGGGTTCTACTCATTTGGGTCATCTGCAAACTCCGCCCAGGTTCCAGGCATCTGAAACAGAAGCTAGTGATTTATCGAGTTGAGAAATATTTTTCCTTGATTGTAATTTTGTATTGTTACGTGCATTCAAAATGTATTATTATTTTGCAGTTGCATTTTTTTTTTGGTTGTGTCAAATGAAATAAATAAAAAAAAAAACAATCAGCGATATAGCGGGGGGGGGGGGATGACAATAATGGTATGGTGCCGGCTAACGTAATACATCATTCATTTATTCATTTGTATGAAATAGATTCAAGATTCAAATTTATTTTCACTTCCATCAAATAAACAAAGAAATTATATACAGTGTATAGGCAGAGGATATTTGTAATAATTGCAGAGTGTGATTTAACAAAGTACATATTATGGAAATGAGTAACAGATGAAAAAAAAGAACACACAATTATATCTTTTTTTTAATATAACATAAAGCATATAATACAAGTTAACCAAGAATGGGAATGGAAATGGAGGGTTTACACTAAGAAGCAAAACTTGTACGATATGGAACCCTCAAATACGATGTGGCTGGTTTCTAATGCCAGATGGAGCGAACCACCTGTGGTATGTATCATTCGCCCTTAGCTCCATGGTGTCTGTGCCTAAGTGACCACTTTCATCGGGGTTCATACTTTGATCATTACGTCGGAAGTGGAATCTTCAGTTGTGACTCTCGTACACGTCATGTACCTGCATTTGTTTTGTTCTTTTTTTTTTTACCTTATAAATAGAGGGTATGGTTTAAACACGCATCATTGCTCAGATAGGCTCACTGAGATTTGAACTCCTCCCTCCTCCTCTTCCATCATCATCATCATCATCATCATCATCATCATCATCATCAAAATCATTATCCAATCTCTTCCTTCTCCTCCTCCTCCTCCTCCTCCATCATCACCATCATCATCATCATCATCATCATCATCATCATCATCATCATCATCATCATTATCCAATCACTTCCTTCTTCTCCTCCTTTTCCTCCTACTCCATCATCACCATCATCACCATCACCATCATCATCATCATCATCATCGTCATTATCATCATCATCATCATCTCTATCACCATCATTATCCCATCACTTATTTCTTTTCTCCCTCCTCTTCCATCATCATCATCATCATCGTCGTCGTCATCATCATCATCATCATCATCATCATCGTCGTCATTATCATCATCATCATCTTTATCACCGTCATTATCCCATCAGTTCCTTCTCATCCTCCTTCTCCTCTTACTCATCACCTCCTCCCCTCTTCTTCTTCTTCTTCTTCTTCTTCTTCTTCTTCTTCTTCTTTTTCGTAGTTTTCTCCTTCTTCTTCTTTTTCTTCACCATCACTTTCTTCTACGCCATCTTGTGTTTCTTTTTCTTCTCCTTCCCGATTTGCGGCCACAATCAACTTGCTGAATCACACGTCATTTTTGAAATCGATAGAAACTGTGTACAGTCTTTACTTTGAGAATTTACTCGTCACATGGAAATAAACGTACGTGCCGAATGATACAAGTGCCTCATGGCAAGTGCACTCTACACAAGCAATTTGAGTGTCATATGGATGCTCTTGTGACTGTTTGTTTGTTTTGAGTGTTTGTGTTTGGCTGCGCAAAAGAAAAAAAAAAATAAACACCCGCCTATTGAGAGTTCAAGTTCCTTTTATCTGAGAGAGCCCCACACTCTACAAGCTCTGTCTTTTTAGGAGGTCCTTTATTTCACACTTAACAGTGCATACTGACAATCACTTTTGTTACTTTAGAAACTGTTGTAGTAATGCATCCCTACTGTAAGTTTTTAGTCCTTGTTTTGTTCGTATAAATTTTCATGCATCATTTTTTTTTTTTGTCACTGAAAAAAGAAGGATTTATGTTTATTATATCATTACATTGTGAAAGAAAACCCGAAATGAATTTGAACTGAACTGAAGAATGGAAAATTGATACTGGACCACAAAAATGGAACCCTAATTAGTGTTTGTTCCACTGGAGATATAACATTCCACCTCCTGTCTTTTCCTCTCATTCCCACCTCCTTTCCTCTCAAATTTTCTCCCCCTCCCCCCCCCCCCTTATACAGTGGATGAGTCCTCTGTACTGTCACGGTTTCTTCGAAAATACATATGCAATGCTCTTGACCGAGGCACGTAGATTCTCACATCCAGATTCGAGGCACCGCAGACCAGTCCACTTCTCCAGGGTGAAGGATGACCCGGATCGGCGAACTTGCTGCTGATCTAGGCAACAACAACAGGGGTAATAACGGGCCAGCTAAGCCCTCTTTTCCCAAATTTGCAGGGAAATTGACAGACATTGATAGTTTCAGAAGGGGTCACCACCCTTTTTTCCCTAATCGCTTGTCTATTGCTATCCAAGTTCACTGGACAATGACGAATTTGTGGCTTCTGTATAATTGTGGGCTGACAAAAGGCTACCCATTCATAATGAAGAACAGATTAGCACCGGTTTGTCCACAACACGGGTCGTTAATCCACTCGTAGGGGTACTTCACCGGTGCCTAGAAAGGTTATTCCTTAACCCTTCGGAGAAAGAAAGGCAGAAAGAAAAACGCAAATAGCCAAGAAGCCTTAACCGTATAAAGCCCAAGGGGGGGGGGGGGCACATTGTACCCCCTACCAATTTTTCGTTTGCCACTCCTATACCCTTTAACCGATTTCAACCAAATTTGGTGACTTTCCTGAAATATTATTGCAAACATTTTGATATATAATTTTGCTATGTCTGATATTGCTGGTTGCTATGGCAACCGCAAACTGGCAACCATGTTCGTCAGACTTTGCATGTATTTTGTTCATATTTCAATCAGCAATATAATAATGGATGAAATTACGGTTTTCTTGGCTGTAATTTGCTAAAGGACCAAAATGTGCAGTAGTATGGCAGTGAATTACCCTGAAACAGTCTCCTTATTATTTCCTTTATTTTAATATGACATAGGCATGAAACAATAGATATAATAGAAATAATCGAAAATAAAGAATTTTCCAAAGACTGCTCTTTTATTTTGTGACATTATCACACAAGCTTTACCTGTAACATTATTTGTTGATCATATTATCAATCAGCAAACTCAAAATTCCAACATTATGGAAATATTAGATGTGATACCAATATTTGTACCTATCCCAAGAAATGCATCACAGGTTTCATATGTTTAATAATAATAATAATAATAATAATAATAATAATAATAATAATACTACTACTACTACTACTACTAATAATAATAATAATAATAATAATAGTAATAACAAAGAATATCTATGTTGCCGAGCTACTATAATAACAAACTCTACTGCGCATTACAAAATAACATACATACAAGAAATTCAAACATGAAATACATTACTTTAAGAGATGACTTTTTAACCTGACCTTAAACTCATTACTAGTAATTGTAACTGCTCGTCTTACAAACAAAGGGAGATTATTCCATAGTCATGGTGCAGCATACAAAAATGCCCTGTCACGAAGAGTAACTTTTGATTTCCCTGATGGATATTTCAATAATGATCCCGTGAACTTCGGAGGTGATAAGATGTCTGAAATTATGTTTTCAACACCACAAGTTCTTGAATGTACACTGGTGCTTTGTATTGTAATGGATAGCGCCCCCACATGTTGACCATGAGAAATGTCAACTTTAACGAATAATGAAGGTTGACTTGCTTTTCCTTTGTGGCAAATATGAAAATGATTGATATGAAATAAAAACATATATACTGGGGATAAAGAAATATAAAGAAAAATATGATTTTAGCCTATTTCCTATGTATTTCTTTATATTTTGGTAAATAGCGCCCTCAATAGGTGACCATAAGAAATTTCAAATTTTGAGTCATGTAGAGTATGAGTTGCTCTAGCCATGTGCTAGCTATAGCTACAGGGCTTTATAGGGTTAAATGATTTCACGATTGTATGAATCCTATCCTGGAATAAGATTGTAAAGGTGACGGAGGCTCGCCATCTCATGCATGAAATGGACCTGCTCCTACTTATTTAAGAAGAGTTTAGTTTAAGCAGTGCCAAGAAATCCTAGTCCCCACTCCCCCCCCCCCCCCCCCCCCCAACTGGTAGTGATACCTTTTGGAGCATGGACCTACTACACATGGACATACATCGCTCGTTAATTAATTCAAACACCTGTTTCTATCAAAAGCGTCACAATAACATTTTTTACATGCTTTCGTGCTTTGATCTCATCACGACTGCCAACTGTCAGCCTGGATGAAAACAAAACGGTGCTTTGAGAAATCTAAAAACTGTATACGCAGAAGATAATAACTCTATCAAATCAAGGAAAATTGCAAGTGCAGTTGGAGTGTGAATTTGGAAATCATCGCTCAGCCAATTTCATTTGCGAAATACACGTACTTTATGAGAGAAAGCAAATATTTTGGCAAGTTCATTGTGATTTGTAATCTAATTTTTCCTACATCTTTCGCACAGTGTTTAAAAGAAAACATGGACAGTAACGGTAGATAACATCTATGTCTCACCATTAAGTAAAGTTAAATGCTTGTCCACAAGTGTCCACTTCCGTAATTACTCATTTTGTAACACAAAATTTGACATACATGTACTATTATGACGTTTGCTGCTCCTTATCACTGGTGTTTATTCAAAGGCAGTAGAGTCTGAAAAGGCACCTCAGCCAAATAAGGCCGAAATGAGGGAAACGGTTCTTTTGTCAGTAACTATGCTTGATTACACAATTGTCATTGTCATTGTCATTGCCAAAACATCTGAATGTACTCTCATTAAGATGCACATAATCAGGTGGCGGCGGTAATGACGGGATCAAAGAAAGGCCTCCGTTCATATTCCACGCGTAGTAGGTCCATGCTTGGAGAATGGCAGGGGCACACCTTACATTATGATTGCTCGATAATTACCACCAAGGAGGAGCTCGCCTAGTACCTCCTTGCTAGCACCAGGTTATTATACCACTTACATCATGTACATTAAGAGAAATATTGATTGCTAACAGTACATGCATCCTTCGAAGAAGGACTTTATTCTTACAATGGATAATTCTAATATAATGGTACAAAACTTTCTGGCACGAAACTTTGAAGTCTTTAGTGTCGGTATTCACACGGTCTTTCTACTTGTTTGTTATTTGCCCTTTCACAGCCTGCGTCTCTGAGAGATAAAGTTGAATGAGGGCTCTTCAGTCCTTTAGCTACGATCTTATACCACCACCATTGTCAAGCCAAATCTCTTGTTCAATGGGAACTCTTTGTAACTAATCTTTGACCTTTTTTCATCTTGTAGTCCTGCTTTTGCATGGAACCTCTACCGATTCCCCACTCTGTCTATCTCTGTTTCTTTATATCTCTCTGGGATACTATTTATCCCGACTTCCATAGATGGGAACCTGCTGGCCTGTGTATCAAGCCTATGGAAATTTCAGAATTCAGTACGGAACGGATTATCTGTCACTCAGCAGATGGCGCCCTCTCCAAACTTTTCTCTTTTTAATCGAAGTCCCTTCACTTTTACTTCTACTTCATTTGTTTTCTTGCCTGACCATTATATTTTAGTCCATGTATTCATTGTCTTCTAAAACAGCCTTTTAGTGGGAATCACCTCACACATTTCCTATGAGGTAGGCCTACATATACCTACTATACTAAAATGCAGACTATGAAATAGACGTTTATGGGACATTCCAGATGGTTTATATAATTTCACATCATAATCTTCTGTCACATAAATCGATAATGCCTTGTTTACACCTGTGAATATATTGTAGTCCTTGAGCACAGAAACCAGTATTATAAACACCCAAAACATAATAAACTGAACAAGGATGATGAAGCAGGTTCATAATTATTCCAATAATTTAACAGTGTGATTCCATCACAATAGTACTTGTTTAACAGGTTCTCCCCCTTCTGGAAATCATGCATGTGTTGTTGTTGTTTTTTCTGCTTCTTTGAGTACCAAATCATGAATTCTTATTACGTATTCAAGCTGTTATGTCCAATTCGTGTTCATTGTGATTTGCTCTTATTCCTTATCCCAACCACTATGGATTTTCAAATTCTGGACCCAGTACAGCAAATGTATACATGTTCAAACGCAAGAGTCTGAAAATCATCCGGAAGTATCCTGACTGAGATCCTACAAAGGCAGTTGAACAGATCTCTTCGACGGTTGTGAGTGCATGGCACGCGGCCAGGAGAAAGGTGCCATCACAACGTTTCGCCGCAAATGCAGGGACGACGGGGTCCTCCCACCTCCCTGGCGAATGTGAACAAAATGCACAAAGTCTCCTCCAGTAGGCCCTTTATGTCGTCAGAGAGAGAGAGAGAGAGAGAGAGAGAGTAATAATTCCAGACAGTGAACAGTGAAAGAGGATGACTACACAATTTATCGAAACTACGGTCTAGCATTTAGGAGAAATCGTTTCAAGTACTGCGTATCAAAGGAAAATGGGAGAAATTTAGCTAACCCTGGGATTCGCACTGGCATTGCTACACAACATGCATAAACGAATTTTGCCTTTCGCAAAGGCCTGAATTGTTTGAAACATTATACATCTGTATGTTAAAGTTATAGTGCCCGGAAAAAAAAAACAAGATTGTGACATTGCGTAAGAAGAAATCTAACAAGAACTAAAAAAAGAAAAAAAAAAGAAAAAAAAAGGAAACACACACATACACACACAAACACACACTCACACACAAGAGAAAAATTAAAAAAGAACAAAACAAAAGCAAAACAACTGTTAAGCCCCGCCCCTTGCCTTCTCTGATGTAACGGAGTGCAAATTAGCATAACAAAAGAGAGCCGCTCCCATTTTTTTGAACCTTGACCATTATTTTTATTGATACCCATTGCATGAAAGATTGTAGTTACCTGACGCTTTTCTTTCCATTTCAGGAGGGGGGGGGGGGGGTGATATCTGATCGGCTTTTCCCCCTAAAACAGACACACAAGCTGTTCATCGGAACAAACAATGATGTACTACTTGATCCGAGACCACACCCAAACTTGAAAGGTGTAACTCGCACTGCAGCCTGAAATTATCTGAACATGGATTTATCTGACAGAATCTCGCAGTGATCGTAGAAGCTCCTCACAAACAAGAATACATAGTGGTTGGGCGCGCACACGCAACAATTTTGTTTATTTGAAAAATGAAATATAAAACTAAATATAAATAAAATTGATCAGAAAATAACCCTAACAAGAACTAGCAGTTCATAAATCGTACATAAACCCACCCTTTCTACAACTAATCGATAAGTAAAAATTAATCCACCTGTACCTTAAGTTTTACCATTATTTATATATATATATTATTTACATTTATTATATAAGTGATGTTTTTATACTGTTCACACAGTAACGTATTTCTTATGGGTAGGGTACTGTTGTTTATATTTTCCTGTGAGAATTTTGGATTTTGTCATTCTAATTTCTTTAAAGCAAGTGGAGAAATAGAACAATCGGAAACTGAAACTGAAAATACAAAAGGTCATACTCATCATCTGTAATGAAACACAAGCACCCTATACACCTACACACACATACATTGTATTCACACATGTCTATTATGTTAAAGCACAGAGAGATAGAGAGAGAAATACTAAAAAAAAAGACTTTGATTTGTGTGTCGTGTTATTTGTTGGTCTCGTATAAAGTCTGAATCAAGAAAACACGTCATTATTGAAACGACCCCCCCCCCAAAAAAAAAAGATAAAAGGAACACACATTCAGTCAGTCCCACGCAATTGGAAGAGGCGTTTTCATCGGTAAATGATGAAGACATACAAATAATGAGTAATTGCACCGCCTCTGAAGTGAGGAGAGTGAATTTTAAGGTCAGAAAGCTTAATGTTTTACGCAAACAATGCTACCCGTCTGGAGTGGGAGGAAGGTAAAGTTGTGCTTCTACCGCATTTGGGCCTACAGAATAAACAAAGCGCCATACAGAACATGAATGCTGATGCGGTTTCAGGTAGTGAAAAGGGGGGGGGGGGGTGCGGCCGAACCGGTGTTTAGGAGAGCGCTGACCTCTTACGAAAAGACCACGCCCTCATTTAGTTTCTTTTCACATTGCGCACATCGTCCGAGAGTATTACCAGAGGTGGTACTGGTTTGTTGGTGACTCATACACGCTTCCAGCCCCAAGTATATTCGAATGTGTTGCGGAGGATATTCTTTATTTAGTCGTAGTGACATAGGCCTCCTCAAAACTTCTGCCCTAAGAGAAAGACTAAAGAGAGAGAGAGAAAAAAAAGAAGAAAAAAAAATCACCAACGTGGGACAAGAGTAAGTTGATTCCCTGTATTCAAAACACACTCAAAGAAAACCACACAGATCTAGTTATACATCTACTGTAAGTTCTGGGTCCTAAAAACTTATCTTGTCTTAATTCTACTTACTTGTGTTTTTGTAGCAGTCTGCTCCTCAACATACCAGTAATTCTCGGGATTATAATATTAAGTTTCTCTCTTCTTCTTCTGCTGAGTACTGGTGAACACGCTCTGTGGTCTATTCTTTATAGTCATACTTGTAAAATTATGGTTTACGAGAATTAATGAGGCCAGAAATTTAGAAAGAGCGAATTAATGTCCTTCAACAAAGAAAGAACTATTAATTTTTACATTATTTCTCCCCCTTTTTATCCAAATAATTATATATTTCCATGTAGCCGATACACGATCTCATAATTGCTATAAATAAACATTTTCTACAATGCTGTATCTGTTTTATCATACATGAATATATAGATAGATGTATGGAGACATAATTATACCATAGTTACCTACATTTAAAGGAATGGTATAGTATTGGTGGAGATGAGGATTGTGGGCTTTTTATTTTTTGTTAGACACCAAGGAAGGACTTATCAAATACAACTGTAATACAGAGAATACCATTCTAAGAGGAATTAAAATGATATTATTTTTTGATGAAAATTGGTTTTGAAATTGATGAGACATCCAAAAACAAGTTAAAACACATCGATCCTTATAAAAGGTGGGTCCCGCTTTTTATTAGGAATGCTGTCTTTTTTAGAATATCTATAGCCATTTTAAAACCGATTTTCATCAAATAAATGTTAAATTCCTCTTGGAAATACATGCTCCTTCATATTTCACGAGAGGTTTCTCATTATCTCACCAAAAATATTAGAAACCTGAGATTTAGGTCTCATCAAAAACTGTATGCTCCCTTTAAGCTTAGGTCACTTCGAATCCTTGCAATTTTATGTCTGGATTTTACTATCACTCTTTAATGTGATAAAGTCTGACATCATGAGGGCATAGATACATGCAAAATTATGATACGTTATATTATATGCTCGAGGAAACATTTAAAATAAACATTCTACGTTATCATGATTGTACATAACTATTTAATTGAAGGGATCATGCTCGATATGAAGAGTTAAAAAATGATAGAAATATGAGTTTCTTTCACTGATCAATGAAAGAGAGGACATGAGCTTTTTTTTTCTAATTCTCATCCTGTTTGGCACATAATTCTCAGGTGAGTTAAATCCGTTGGTTTCGTGGCTACGCGGATACAAAAACAAAACAAAAACAAACAAACACTGTTTACTTAGTTTAAAACAAATTTATTCAAATCTTTATCTATTTCCACTATAAAACCAAATATTTTAAATCTGTTGGTCAAAATATTTCTACGTCTTCGGGCTACAGCAGGAACAATGGGAGGGGCACCAAAATCAAACCTGCTCATTAAGTACCACTGTTCAGGAGTTTTATAGAGAGCAACAGGAGATGTAATCCACAATTTTCTGCCCCTCAGGTTATCCCTTTGTGTCCGTCTTTGACTTTTAAAATGTACGGATGCACTTTAAAAAGCAAAATCAACTTTACTTAAAATCCGATTACTTTCGTACCGTCATGCGGAATTAGAAAGGGATTTTAAAACAGGGTTCATTTCACCCCTCTACAAAAAGTTTTGGTTGAGTTTCAGCGGCTTTAGCCTTTCCGATCTCTCTTCCCAACTATTCCCGCCATGTAAATGAGGTGGTTTACTTCCCTTTTTGTGTCTCTCTTCTTTTCTGGTATCTGACATCAAGATGTACTTGCAGGCATTACAATTTTGCAGATAAAACAAATCCAGTGTAGTTCTAAATAAGTTAGGGATAGAAACAAGAAATGCAAACCATGTATCAGTATAATCTATGTCAAGTATTGTTAGATATAAAAAAAAATATGAATAACAGTTATTGCTTCAGCTGATTTACCCACTACCACTGGATCTCTAATCCCAATCACCCCTCGCCATGTAAATGAGGTGATATACTTCCCTTTCTGTGACTCTTCTCCCTATTTGTTACTGAAAGCAAGATGCATTTAAAGACATTATTTATCATTTGCAGATGAAACAAAAACTGAGCTTAAGTTCTTTAGCAGTAAACTTCTCTTTTCCGCCATCTGTATCCCTCCATTTCTTTCTCCTGTATGTTGTAAAATAAAACCATTTTCATAAATTTGGACGTTTCTGTTTTTCGGAATTGTTTTCGTTTTTAACAGTCCCATACAGAGAACTCTTCTAAGTATTTTAAATTCTTCGGAGAAAATGGAGAAATCAGTTTTGCATACATTTACAGTAATAATAATACAACACATTTTGCTCCAAAAGTGCTAAGTCCGGCGGGATCCAATCAGAAAGCAACTTGCCTGCTTGACTGCACTTTGACCCCCGTGTAATGCCAGGCTGGCTGTCTTTCAAAGCTGTGAAGCATCTCAAATTACACACTTCTACGTGATTACCAGCTGTGAAATATTTCATTTCTATGCAATATGAATACTTTTGAAAGATGACGAAAGCAGAAGTAGAATGCGAAGAGGTAACAAATTATCCCATTGAAAAACTCTAAATCACAGAAATTCGTTGCTAAAACAACTTCTAAATACTCTCCATCACAGTGATGACAAGTTCTGTTCCAAAATGCGCCACTCCACAAAATTCCCGAAAATGTTCTTTCTAAGAACCAGTACAAACGCGTAAAATTTTCTGTTTTGCGCACTTCCTTTATCATAACCCATTATGATGTACTCCTATGGGACAATAAGTCCTCCCATGAAAACACTTATACATGTAATGCTGTTGAAATCAATACGAATTTAGGTTTTTCTTCTTACCATAACATTAGAAGTGGATTAAGTACCTGACGTATGAAAAGAAACTCATTAAATTTTGTATAAACATTTTGTTCTCTCCCCATTCTCGCTTGGGGCGAGGGTATGCTGTGGCTAGGGAGAGGTGGGGCAATTCTTACTGAACTTAAAAAAAAATGTAATTTCGTACTCAATGACGGTCAAATTAAAAGTGATATTTTGTACGGAGCAGAATCAGACAAACACAACGATGGAAATATAAGAAATTACAGAAAGTTGGCAAGATGACTGGTGTAGAAAAAATGTGAAATAAGAATGCAATAGAGTGTTTTGAAGTAAGTTCTGTAAATATTAGGAAATGTTAATTGTCCTCTATGATTAATATATATATATATTTTTTTTTTATTTCAAGGTGATTAGGAAATTGGCTAATATCAACCGAAAGACGGACTTCACTTTTTCTTAACCATTTTGTTCTGTTGATATGTATTTATGTGTGTACATATATGTATGTTTGGTTGGTTTGGTTTAGTTTATTTCTACATTTTGTTTCTCCAAATACAATAACAAATGAAAACAAAGTGATACAGAGTATGCAAAAAGGAAAGTTTAACGTACAAATCAATATAAGAAATGTCAATTTCATAGGAACATCAATCTGTAATGACATATGAATCAAAGCAATATATTAAAGCATATTTCATGAACAAATATATGTATGTATACTCTGTATGTATGTATGTAGATATCTCTGTTTGTATAGATCCCAACAGAAAAATAAAATCCTGTATGGACAATAAAATAAAATGTGAATCTGATCTGAATCTTAAGTTCCAAGGTAATACATGGGAGATTTCAGTGAACATCGCAGTCACGTACGGACTAACGCCAAACGTATCTCAGTAAACGGTAATGAAACATCCCCGATATAACTTTGCGCATTGAGGAAAAAAAAAAACAACAAGCCAAAAACAAAAAACAAAACAGGTTCTACCATCACCATATGGGCATGGTGAAAGAGGGAATAATGGAAAGATGTAGCTTACATGTGTTTCAAGTGATCAAACCTATCTCTCCTAATGCATAGAGACGATTGGGGTAATATCAGATTCTATTTGTGGATTGTCATTATAGCGAGTTGATTGGCATTGACTTGTTTAAATGAAAAAAAAAGAAAAGAAAACGTTAGCCCATTTGGTTATATATATATATATATATATATATATATATATATATATATATATATATATATATATATTATATATATATATATATATATATATATATATATATATAACATATAATATATGAAGAGTTTGTTCGCAAAAACCGATAAGTCCATATTTCCCAAATGGAGATATTTGCGATTAAAGGTGAGGAAAAATAAAGAGAATAATAAGAAAATTTTTGCTTCTTTTGACCATAACTTCAAAAATGTACCTTTATATGTAGTGACCAATATATCATTAAAAAGGTATTATTTTGTACTTTATGACAGAGACCGTACTTCAAAATCTTCAAAAATGGACTTATTGGTTTTTGCGAACAAACACTTCATATATGTATCTCTCTCTCTCTCTCTCTCTCTCTCTCTCTCTCTCTCTATATATATATATATATATATATATATATATATTGTTACTGAAGGCAACAAATCTGTTTTGATTTGTGGCCAAGAATATCTTTGTGTCGGTGGGTATATAAGGTAGAGTGAGAGATTTGAATGCTCCTAATTTTCAATAGGAGGAGAAAGACATCACCCTCTCCCTCTCTTTTTCCTTGTTTAAGACAAATCTTTATGTCTCAGGGGCTCAGAGCACCCTTTGGAGTCAGTATAAGCTTTACAAGCGATCAAAGTGTTTCCACTTTAATTTTCCTTTCCAGAGATAAATAAGAATACTCCTAAAGAGGCTCCAGATGTATGTCAGTAAATAAGGTGATTGGAGAACTTTCAAGGAATAACGTGTCAAATATTTTACAGCTCTTATATCAATGATTCCAAATCATTCGGGATTAGATTATTTGTATTAAAAAAAACACAAAAAAGAAATGACGATGATGATAATAATCGATGAGTATGATAATGATTATCAACATAATTGTTATTACTGTCATAATCTTTTCATTCATTATCATTGTATCTTGGATACTGTTACCATAATTGTCTTGATAGTATATTCATGAAATATAGGTAAATGATGGCAAAAATCGAGAACATTGAAAGTATTACTATCAGATTCTCGAGTGTAACAACTTTAATACCTGTTCCCCTTCCTACTTTACATTCCCTTTGTCGCATGGGGCACGCTTTCACAACAATCAACGTCGCCCGGGAAAAGGAGAACGGGACCTTTCTTAATAAGTCATTAGATCAGATTTGCACTGAACTCCCCATCATTATCATAGATTCAATGGGGTATTATCAACCATTATTTGGCTTAAGTGTGATTGTAGACTAAGTCTACATAGGAGGGGGGGGGGGGGGATTTCGTATCCAGGAAAGGGTGGTATCGAAACGTGGTTTGTCTTGTCGATTTACACTCTGCGCTATACAGACGTCCTTTATAATGTACTGTAATATAAACCATGCCATATTAAGAGCTTTCAAGAGAGAAAAAGGGGATATATGGATAGATAGACAGACAGATAGTGAGATAGATAGACAGATGAATAAAAGAAAGATACATGCATACATACGGAAATACATACATAAATAGATACAAATACATGTAGATAGATAGATGGATAGATAGATGGATAGATAGATGGATAGATAGATAGGTAGATACACACATACATACATACATACATACATACAAACGAAAATACAATATAAATAGATAGACAAACATTTAGATAGACAGATAGATAGATAGATAGATAGATAGATAGATAGACGGATAGATAGGAGAAGAGACGGAGGCAGAGATGGATTAGTGTAGGACAGTGCGGTTGTAGTCGTACAGAAAAAGAAAGAGATAAAAGATCCGCAAATAACAATAACGACAACCACGAAATCTATCGATTCGTTTGGCGTTTTGATGCTGAAGAGTACACACCTTCAACTCACACCCTAAATACTGCACTCACCTATAATACCACGCACAAAGACTTCCATTTCAGAGACCCTAAAAACCTTGTCATTGAAGCCCATTTTGATCGTCTTCGGAGCGAATCCGGGCAGATCTCAGTAGTTGCCGAATGAACCAAACACCTACACTCATTGATGACTTCCCACTTTAAAATCAAAACAATACAAAAACAACAAAAATCGGGATCTGAGGTACTCAAGGTATACCGATTCAATCTACTTTTGTTTTCTAGTTCTAATTATTAACCCCTTCTGTGCCAGGGACTTTTTACAGTAAGTACAGGGCTTTTTTTTTTTTAATAATAATCAGCACTTAAGTACATAAAAAGGATTTAACCACTCACACACGTACACATAATTATCATACACACAGTTTAGCATCAGCTCCTATGTCTTTTCAAGGTATGTGACAAGATCACTGTAAGTTCTAATGATATTTTAACCCTAATAAACTAGATGCGGGAAATGATTACGAACCACCGTGACAATACTCATAAATTGAAAATAAGGGGAGAGGGCATGCAAGAAATTCAAGTTTCAAAATGTTTTATTGTCATGTAAAAATAGTTATGCATAAAATTTGTTTTCAGACATGATTTTCTGAATAGTTCAAAGATTTAAACGTAATCAAACGTATACAGAGCAACGTGCAAAATATACACAATGACATGAAGTACGCATGTAACCTATCACAGCAACAAACAACAACAACCTTGGAGTAGCCTTGTATATACATAATCAACTTCGTTACAAACTCCGACCTGACTTATCCATAAATGGTGTTGAAAGCTTATTTGTCGAAATTATAAATGATAAAACTAAAAATATTATTATAGGTATTATTTATAGACCACCAAATAACGAAATAGATTTATTTTTAGACAGCATTGAAATTTTTTCAAATACAATTATTCATGAAAATAAAAGTTTGTTTTTAATGGGGGATTACAATATTGATTTACTAAGTACGACAAACCATAATTCTTCTAGATTTCATAACACATTATCATTAAGTAGTCTTTATCCTCACATTAATAAGCCTACGAGAATCTGTAACACCACGTCAACTGAGACTTTAATCGACAACATCTTCTCTAATATTATTGATAAAAATTATACTAATGGCATACTTTATTCAGATATATCTGATCATCTTCCCATATTTACCATTCACGAGCAGATTGGAAACGTTCAACCAAAACAAAAATGCTATAGAACGCGAAGAAAAGAAACTCACGAAAATATTAATTTATTAATATCTGATTTATCACGCGAACAATGGCAAGATGTGACTTCGGTCAATGACGCGAATCTATCTTACGAAATGTTTTTGCATAAATTTCTTTATTATTACAATAATCGTATTCCCTTAGTTAATAAGAACAATCGCGCAAAAATAAAACAACCATGGATTACCAAAGGGCTAATGCGTTCTATACTCACCCGTAATCGCTTATATAAAATGTCCTTACGTAAACCAACACCACAGAACAAAGCAAAATACAGAACATATCGAAATACGTTAACCACATTAATCCGGGCATCTCGAAAGCGATATTATTCAGACATACTAGAATCAAATAAGGACAGTAAAACCAAACTGTGGCGAACTATCAATGACCTTATTAAGAATAAAAAGAAAGAACTCCCGACCGTTATTTCCGAAAATGACCAAGATATTAACGACCCTGAAATCATTGCAAATTGTTTTAATAAGTTCTTTACCAACATAGGCCCCAATCTCGCCTCAACAATACTTCCGAACGCTGGAAATTTTACAGATTACCTTCCTGAAAGTAATAATAATTCTTTATTTTTTACTCCCACGAATGAAAATGAAATATTGAGTATTGTTCGATCTTTTAAGTCGAGTAGATCTTGTGGCCACGATGGATTAAGTATGCACTTACTAAAACAAATAATACATTTTTTAGTAACCCCCATAGTACATATCTGTAACTTATCATTATCTACTGGGATCTTCCCAAATTCTTTAAAGATTGCGAAAGTAATCCCTATTCACAAAAAAGATGATGCGTCCCAAATAAAGAATTATCGTCCAATTTCATTATTGCCCGTCATTTCCAAAATCCTTGAAAAGATTGCACATGAACGTTTGTATAAGTTTCTGGTTGATAACCACATTTTAAATCCTAACCAATTTGGTTTTCGAAAAGGTTTTTCTACAGATTTTGCAATCATTCAAACTTGTGACAAAATTATCGATTCTATTGCGAACAAACAGCACGTGATAGGAGTTTTTATGGACCTGAGCAAGGCCTTTGATACAATAGACCATGGAATTTTATTAAAAAAGCTACATAATTATGGCATAAGAGGAATAGTTCTTTCCTGGTTCCGAGATTATTTATCCCAACGTCAGCAATACGTAGCATTTCATTCAAGTACCTCGTTTAAGTCATATATTACTTGCGGTGTACCACAGGGATCCATTTTAGGACCTCTACTTTTTCTTATATATATTAACGATATTATAAATTCCTCAACCCTTCTCACCTATGTATTATTCGCGGACGATACCAGTGTCTTCTACTCTCACAACTGTTTAAACACACTAGTGGATATACTTAATTCTGAGCTTGCAAAAATTTCTACATGGTTTAAATGCAATAAATTATTATTAAATATAGATAAAACGTGTTTCATAAACTTCAATACCTCACATTTGCAACCGATAATGCCTAATAACATTATTATTGATGATATGCCCATTATTGGAAAAAAATCAACCAAGTTCTTAGGGGTAACCCTTGACTCCAACTTAAATTGGAATAACCATATTGATAATATAACCACATTAATATCTAAAGTCATTGGAATACTTCGGAGATTAAAATATTTGGTAACGGAAAAAGTACTCATTATGTTATACAATGCATTAATCTTACCGTATATTAATTATTGTAATGTTGTCTGGGGAAACTGTAATAAAACCAAAGTAAATGTTATTTTTCTTTTACAGAAAAAGGCAATAAGAATATGTACTAACTCACATTATTTAGAACATACTGATCCAATATTCCTTAGACTAAAAGTTCTTAAAGTTGATGATATACACAAATTTCAAACAGCAATATTTATGTTCAAATACACGCAAAATCTACTCCCACTCTTCCACAACGCATTTTCCCTTAACAGGGATGTCCATGCTTACCCCACTCGCCATCGTAATGATTTCCATTTGAATAACCCTAAACTCCTATTAGCTCAAAAATCAATTCGGCATAACGGGCCTGATATTTGGAATTCACTCCCTCTCCACATAAAACAGTGCACATCTCTTTATTCCTTTAAGGCAAATACAAAGAAATATTTCTTGGCACAATATCATACTGTACAGTAATCATTAAACATGTACCTCTTATACTCAACAACAAGGCAATATTTTGGTCCACCCCCTTTTCCTTTTCTTTTACTTTGCTGCTTGACCCGTCGCCCATATTATAACATATTCAATCATTTTCTTAGAAGTGCTGACCATCAACACTTTCGCGCTTCATCACCTGCACACGCACTCACAGGCACCTCTCCTGTTTACCAAGTAATTGTATAAAACTGGATTTACACGCATTTTAACATGGCCCATCCGTATTAGTGTTCAAGTACTACAATAAAAAATGGTAATTTAACTCTGGCTGTCCGTCTGTTCAAGCACGGCTTATAACGGCGGCCCTCTGCATCATATGTATATATTATATATTGTACTGTGAATCAAGTCATTACTGGCCATATAAACATTTTGTATGTTATTTAACGTTTCATTTGTCTTTATATACAAAATATGACTTACTATGTAATATGTCAATAATTTTCAGAATTGAATTTGTGTAATTGAACCTGCCTTTGTTATTTTTGTATTCTGAAAGAAAATATGAAATGCAGAAAATAAAATCTTTTCAAACAAAAAAAAAACAACCCTTTGGATAATGCACATGATATTTCATGGAAAAAAAAATGTAATGAAACATTGGAAATTCCTCCCTATATAGTACCCGCGTTTCTAATGCAGCAAGTCCATTATCTTAATTGATGGAATGTTAAAGGGACGATGTACAGTACTGTTTGAGGTGAAGATTCAGGTTGATAACATTTACATGTATAACATTTTTTTTTTTGTGTGTGTGTGAGATAATGAGAAAACTCCTATGAATTACGAAAGAGCGTGGAATTCAAGAAGGATTCAACGTTTACTTTACGAAAACTGGTCTTGAATGGCTAAGATCTCCAAAGAAAATATTGTCAGAACACAACTTTTAGTAGGATCCCTTTGTCTTACCTTATCTTTACATTAAGATATCTTAATAATTTCAAAACCTATTTCCATCAAATAAACTTTTGATTTCCCTTAGAATGCTCTTTAGCTTTTTTAGTACTTTCTAAATATCTCGTAAAACGTTACAATCTGAGTCCTCACCTCAACCAGTACTGTACAGTGCCTTTAAAATTTGTGCTAATCTGACATGTGTATGAATAAACTATAATTATATTTATATACTCTATAGAAATATATGTAATACATTTTCTGCAAAAAAAAAAGAAAGAATATATGATAGTGCATGTGTGTGTGAGACAGAGAGAGAGAGAGAGAGAGAGAGAGAGAGAGATAAAGAGAGGTGACAAAATAGTAGTAATAGTAGATTGTGAAGGTACAGATGATTGTCCTTCGTACAAAGCATGCCATATCGAGGTTTTCAGTAGGAGATGTCAAAAAGAGGACAATTGCTACAAATTTTGTTATTCAAATGAAGGCCTTTAACAGATGAATAGGACAATGACAACTCATCCCCCTCCAGCGCTCACCTCTGAGCCCTTGCGACAAAGCCAAAGCTAAAATCGATTTTACGCTATTCAAAGCTCGTGCTTGAACGTTTGCTTGTAAAAGACCAAACCACTTTTCCAGGAGGGATGTTGCAATTGATGTTGCATACATTTAACAAATCTATAAATGAATAAAATACAAGTAGTCTAAATCATATTATGAAATGAAGTGAAATAAAATAAACACAAATCTTTCAAATCTTTTGTGCCATAGTTTTACCGTCTTGCTCAGCACGGTACACAACCATTTAAATTTCCTCTCAGGGTGACTTTTTCCTCACCATGCGACCCTTAAGAATTCTATCGAACTTCCTTTAAATGAAGCAATGTGCTAGGTAAACTGTAATATTATTGCATCAGTGCTCCTGTGATGAGGCAGGGAATTTTCATTAAATCATTACCTCTATTATTACTCTCAATTATTTTTTTTAGTCCTTCTTCAATCAGTTTCATTTCTGATGATTTACTTTTTCATTCCCGTATTCTTATTTCAATTATCTATTTTTCTCTTTTTTTTTATATAGACATTCGCACTCTCGGCAGCTAATATTTTTCGCAGCAACAAGAGGATATAAGCACGTTTGAATATGAAAAAAAAAAAATGAAAGGAATTCATTATATTTACAGAAGTGATATGTATGCATTTTAGCAAACATATGCTTTTGGAAGCCAACATGTCTTTGCCAGTGCATTACAGATTATGAACCAATTTTAATCTCATGTAACAGTGCATTCACAATACGTTGACATCCCATGTGCTGCATACACTTACATACCGTTGATTCATCTTTTTTTTTTCATTATCATCATTATGTACACACACGCACATGCATACGAGACGCACATATATTACGACCACATCAGTGTGGAAATTTCTGTCTCATTTAGGCGTAATGGACTAATCCATTACTTTTGAAATCTCGACAATCGTACGATGATAATCCAACGAAAGAAAACAAAATACTCCTTTCTTTTTGTCAGGAAGGATAATCTTGTCCCCAAATACCAGATAATCATACCAGGGAGTCTGTCCCTTCCACAAAACTCACATGGGGTGATTTCAAAGAGACGGTATTCAATGGAAGAAGCGGGAGAAAGTTTTGATTGTTCCAAATCCTTTGAAATGCCATCGTCGGAGACTGCTCAAAGACGAAGTCCATTGATCCAGAAGTTCCAAAATTCAGTTGGAATTCCCGGGGCCTCGAGTGAATCATGGTATTATCTCCCTACAGGGTCAGTACCCGTGAGAGGAGCATGGTCTCTGCCAAAGCGATAATCATACCAGGTAGCTAAAGAGTTTCCAACAGTTGATTTCTAGTGCGACCTTTAATCTGCATTTTCAGGCACTGTAGCGGAATAGGAGGACAGGCAATCATCCTTGACGGGCTAGGTTCCGATGCCCAAAGGATGTTATAAGAATATAACCCAGTTCGCATTAAGCTCATGAGCACATGAGTAGAAATGCCATTTCTTTTTTCTCAGATGGTTAGGCACTTCACTTTTTTTTTTTTTTCGCAGCGACAAAATCCGTAAATTTGCCTAACAAAACAAGTCATGGAACTCAGGAGTCATGTTCAAACAAACGATGGACTTGCATAGACGGGGCGAACAGAATAGGAAAGCATCCATTTCATTGTTTTGCACTAAATGTATTATCATTTTTTTTTTCTATAAGGTATTGCCAAATACCTCTATTTGCATTCAGGTGGATGCACTGGCAAGCACTATTTATGAAAATTTCTTGAGTAACCATTAGGTCACAGATGCTTATTTCGATGAATTTGAAAAACCAAATGCCGTGTTGGTACAAATGACGTTCTTCTGCTCATGCGCAACTCGGAACCCCTAAACTGGCTTAGGTGTCGTAACAACGGCTGCAGTAACGCGACAGGAGCGGGACAACGACCAATCACATAAGGGTGTGTCAGGACTATTACCCAATGACACATACTTTGTTGCTCTGAGAGCAATTACATTTTCTATACTTCGATAAGTTCTTCAGGCCACTATTTACCATTCCGGAGTATTAAAGTTTATATTCTTCCTGAACTTTCAATGTCACCATTTGTACACATTTTTTTTTTTTTTTTTTTTTTTTTTTTTTTTTTTTTTTTTTACAGAAAGGGCATTATTGAGTTTTAATATAAGTACAATATTACAATATGATGAATCATACTTAACGAACAGAGGCAAAGAATATCCAATGCTGCCGCTGCTTAGATTCCATAAATCCTTTGTAACTTTAAATAAGCCATGATACGTATTTATCATCTTTTACGTAAGTTTTAGATTTGTTTGCCCAAGGGTATTAGAGAGGAAGTTACATGGTTTTCATTTCGTAAAAGATCTAAAATTTCATTGTTAACAAAGGTTGATGATAAATTTCAAGTTCATCACGAACTAAATTTGCAGTTGTATACTATGTTGTGGTTTTTCTTTTCGTTAAGATACGACATTATGGGAAAACAATTTTCGAATAGCAAATGTGATAACTTTTGGTTCTCCCTTGGACAATAACTGTTTGTTTTTTGTTTGTTTTTTTTTTTGTTTGCTTTTAACTTAAGTATCAACCAAATATTAGTTTAGGCCTACTCGATGTCATTTTCTCTTTTTGTTTGGACCAAATGGAAGATTAATCAAAACAACCTAGGTAAATATATCCGTATTTATATCATAATTACAAAAGTATATGTATTTATTGGTTACATCTTTTTTTATTGAATTCATAATTATTGTCATGCTCGCATTGTCATTCAACGTATGTTATGTGTTCATATATCAAGATTCAACTCAAGGAATTAACCTTATAAACTATGCGATTGCAATTATCTCTGTGGACCCATCTGATCTGTAGTATAAGTTCCAAAGCCTTCTTGTGTTTCTTTTTTTTCCATTCGTTTATGCTTTTCACCCATGTACATAAATAGCCTACTGATGAGTGCCAAGTTATTCTGTTTCATCTTCCCTTTACTTCGAGGTTGATGAAGCAAGCCTTGCTATTAGAAAGACTAGAAGGTTGACGGTTAGGGTGAATAACGTCTATGAAAATAAAAAAATAAAGAAAGAAAGCTTAGAACATTGGATCAACCGCAAGCCGAAGTGTCAGAAGTTTTGTGTTGCATTCCAGAAAATTAGGTGGTCTGGTACCAGATAGAAGGGGGTACATCTATGGCGATATCATCTTGAAAGATGGACCTGCGCCCCGGTAGTTTTCCGTCCGTCTGTTGCCCGACAATGCTTGAGCAACGTCCGTATCCGTGGCATTGTTGATGTACAATCGTAATGGTATCATTCCTCGGCCTTTTAGTTGTGGTGTAAATCCCACATTGATCTTCCAATGTATATCCTAAGAATAGCCCGACCCGACCCCACACTCCCGAGGGTTATCGTACGAAAGATGGTTATAATAGAGTCCCCTACCATGTCCAGTTTCTATCTTTTATTGGCTGGATTCTTGTGTATGTAATTGGTTGTTTTCTATCCCTTAGTCCTGGTCGAAGGGTCCACTGATCAACCTGAACGATACAAAGCCCCACCTTGTGCGATGAATGGACATTACGGAAATAAAAGGTGTGGTTAGATTTAAAATTATGTAAGGGTCATCAGGGTCATCAGTGTCGCCGTTTCCTTGCGCAACGATTATAGGGTAGAATCGAATGAGAGAAGGAGAGGACGTAGCGTGCAATGGGTACTATGTCGGCACCATAGAAAACTGTACATTACCGTCTCAGTGTACCTTCGAAACCGAGTATAGTTGAACATACAGAAAAACACACCGCGATTGAGTTGACAAATCTCGTATTTCTGATGTTTAGAAGGGCAAAAAAGAAAGAAATCAAACCAACAAAGAAACAAACAAACCAACAAATGGGATCGTCTGTTCTGTAACATGCCGTGGTTTCATTTTTTTATTTTTTTATTTGGTAAGACAGCTAGGATTTGGTCAGGACATCACTTAACTAACTATCTGACGATAACTTCAAAAATAAGATTACACATGAATTTAAAATACAGTTTCGTGTCACCCGAAAGACGACAAGCAGATCAACGATTTTATTTCAAGTCTCACTACTTGAAGAAAAAAAAATTCCCATCTTTCTCTGATGGAAAATATTGTTTGTCTATACACTTTTCTCCCTGTCAATTCTTTTAAACTATATTGAAGCAATTCTTCAAGGTTACCTTGATAAGTTTAGGCATCCTTGCAATACATTTTGCTAAGAACTTAGAAATATCCACTTTTTTTTTTACAAAAATAAAATGTCTATTTCTTTTATTTTGTTTTACCTTCAGGAAAGATTTAATTGAACGAGGTTTGACAGCGAGATACCGGGAGAGGCTGAGGTGTGGGGTCAACCACGTTACGCAATAAAACAAACAATTTATTCACGTTTGATTGATTGATTGATTGATTTTATTGTTCCATATCTCAAACACAAATATCATGATACAATCGATTGGAAATAAGACGTCGTTATTACAAAGAATATAAGAGAGGACAATATTTTCCAAACATGAAATGTGGGGACGAACTAAAAAGCAGAACTTGTAATGTATAGCCCCTAGATGAAAAAGTTAGTTTTGTTAAACAAACAACCTAGTTGTTGTACCCATTTTAGGCTATTGCGGTTTTCCTGCATGAGATATCTGAATCTAAGAATATCATGTACTAACATTCTGTCATGATAGTATGCGGAAACTATGACCGATATTTTTTTTTCAGCGTTTTCTGTTCTCTTATTTGTTCGCGATGCCGTACAGAAGCTTTAAAGACAACATCATTCATGCTGACGAAGACGTGTATGTAGGTCAGAGAGAGAAAATCAAACACTCGTAAATATGTATGTTATATAATGTATATATATATATATATATATATATATATATATATATATATATATCCCATTTTCTTTGCTCAAAGTTTTCGCTATTTATTATTACAATTGCTTCTGGTCAGTTTTTCCTTCCTTGTTTCAATACATATATAATCTTATATATCTTATATAATCATATATATATATATATATATATATATACATATATATGTATATATATATATATATATATATATATATATATATATATATATATATATATACATATATATGTATATATATATATATATATATATATATATATATATATATATATATATATATCATATATATGTATATAATACATTGTACATAAATACGTGTATATATACAGGCCCCCACTTTAGGTCTCATTGTGATGAAGTCTTTGTTAGTCATGTTCCTTGCCTATGTAAATCTATTTTGTGCCCGTTTTGTTGCCGACAACTTGAAGATGATGATTCTTTAATGGTAAAGCACTTAAAGCAAACGGAACCATCTTGCGTCTACAATAAAGTTGTACCTGAAGGGAGGAGAGTCTGTTTGTTATTTTGGATGGGACAGAGTAAATTATGCCCCATGGCATTTTCATGGATACACGTCATCTCTTTCTTCTTCTTTTTTTTTTTTCGTTCCAATTCGGAACACAACGTTTTGACACCAGCTTGCAAACTGGTGGGAAAATTTAAAGACAAACAAACAGGGCAGCAGACACAACGAGCATCAATTCACCTTCACTCGCCAGGGAATTAAATGGTGTTAACACATTTACACCACAGTAACTCCAGATGGTGTGGTCTCGAAGGGTGTTCTACCATTGACATTTACAACAGCAAGGTATGAAATCAACACCACGCGGTACAACAATGTTGAATTAAAACCAGTGCAGTGTCTAAAATATCACAAGCTACAGTGTCAAATTAACACCACGATGTGACAGGTGAACATTTTCAACACCATCACAACATACTCTCTAGACCTGTGGATGTGGTCCTCTATTGACACTTGATCGGTGTTAGATTTAGCATCTATGGTGTTAAATCTAACATAGATGTTTCTGCAGTGTTTATAGGGCATTGATGAAGACAGCAAAAAAAAACAAACAACAACAACAACAACAAAAAACAAACACAAAAAGAAAAACTGTAGCTCAACATGCACTCAAGTGAGCTGAGCGTACTCATTATGTGATTAAGTGTACTCATGAGTTATCACGTGATAAATGCCAACAAACATTATCTGCACATGGTTCTGGCAAACATGCTGGCACAGAGACACCTTGCATATATACTAGATATTTTGTGTATAATATTTGCACTATGAATATTGCATTACATTTCAGATTTCACATTGGCGTATTACGTGGCTACATCACACATCACATGGGGACATATAACGCAATGATGGAATGTAGACGGCACTGCAATACACATTGTCAACCAACACGTGTAGTTGGAAAAGAATATGAACAAGAAAAAAGGAAGAAGAAAAAAAAACAAGAAAAAGTAAAAGAAGAAGAGGAAGAGGAAGAAAAAGAAGATGAAAAAGACAGAAAAGGGAAAAAAGAAGAAACAGACACACACAAAAAAACGGTAGAAAACTCACATCTATATAATTATCATTTTTTTTTTTTTTTTTTTTTTTTTGGTGGGGCGAGTCGGCACATCAACGTCTTCTAAATCCCTCTTTCAAATCGTCAATATGTAACAGAATTGCTTCTCTCGTTAGTTTAAGCAGGCTTTACTCATTTCTGCTGCATGAGAAAGCTGACTTCAGTTAGCGTCAATGGCGAATTTTGTGCTCCGATATGCCTTTTGCCGACGATCTAGACAGTGATGGGGCTACGTTGGTTTGTCAGGAAAATGCATCAGGCAAGGTGTTGTGCAAAGATTACCCTGCACTTACGTATCGGTTGCCTAATACTAGGTATATGTAACCCCAGAAAAAAAAAAAAAGGACAGAGAGAAAAGGAATGCGGGAGGGGAGACTGGGATAGACCGTTAGTTGTAAAGAGAATAAAGTGGAATGGAATACAGGAAAATTTCACAACGCAAGAGCCAGTAAGAATGTGTGTGTGTAGCCGACCGAATTTGTGGGGAT
The DNA here is from genome assembly GCF_964275005.1 of Diadema setosum. Lineage (NCBI taxonomy): Eukaryota > Metazoa > Echinodermata > Echinoidea > Diadematoida > Diadematidae > Diadema > Diadema setosum. The sequence goes on along the minus strand of NC_092696.1, from coordinate 7,230,214 downwards.
TAAGATGTAATGGGAAATGAACGCGTGAATGCACAACTGAGGATATTATTCAGGTGTGGAGATGGAATGTGTCGTAGTGTTAACGTAACATTCCAGTGAAGCGTGAAACGAATCCGTTGGACAGGCGTAGCTGTTCGCTCTTTTCACTCATCGCCGGCCTGCAGTAAATTGCCCGAGACATGAGACTAGTGTACGAAGGATATTGATACGAGGGGAGCCAAAACCCCTAAAACAATGTGGATTGAGTGAAAGCAGCAACATTATAAGAAACAACAGTGAAAGTTTGAGGAGAATCGAGCAATCGATGCAAAAGTTATGAATTTTTAAAGTTTTTGTGTTGTAATAATGACTGGATCAGGATACTAATTCGCTTCATGACATCATGTGTATTTTCTTTATATTGTTGTCCACACATGACGTCATAAACTCTAAGGCCCGAATTCACGAAGGTGGTACAAACAAAACCATGGTCTAAACCATGGACAAAAACCATGGAGCGCCAAGTGTCACACAGAATATTTCGTTACGAAATTGGTCATTTCGTCGACAAAATGACTGTTTCGTTAAAGGAGACCTCCGGATGATTTTCAGATTTTTACATTTGAACAACTATAAATTAGTTCTACTGAGGACAGAGTTTCATAATTTGTAATAATTGGGATGAAGAATAAGAATATTTTCAAAATTTAGAACCAATTGCAATGAACAAGGATGATGACATGGCAGAGTCACCATAAGAATGCATGAGTTGGGGCTCAAGGAAGCAGAACAAAAGAAGAAGGCATGCATAGATTATACACAGGTGAACTTGCAAGCAAGCAGTATTGTAATGAAATTACACTGCTACATTTCTGAAATATGTGAACCTCCTATGTCATCATCCTTGTTCAGTGTTATTCGTTTAAGGTTTTTCAAAGTATTGTTTCTCTGCTCAAGAACCACAATAAATTCCATAAATCTATACATGGAGTTGTCAATTTATGTACTACATGATGTGAAATTATGAAAATTGCCTGGAATGTCCCTTTAACGAAATTATCATTTCGTGGACGAAATGTTCATTTAGTTACAAAATGTTGTCATTTCTTTACAAAATAATCATTTCATCGACGAAATGACTGATTTCGTAGCGAAATATCGCATGCAACACTTGGCATTCCATGGTTTTTGTCCATGGTTTAAACCATGGTTTAATTTGTACCACCTTCGTGAATTCGGGCCTAACTGTGGCCGTGGTTCATCCGGGGTAGCCTTTTCAGCGCTGACACTGCTCTTACAGATGTCACTGCCATCCTTACCCCAGCGATGCCAAGTATAATTTTATACTCTGGCTCCCAGGGTCAAGAGGGACATGATGAGTTACAACGTCTTGTCCAATGCTCCGTTAAGACGTAAGCACAGGAGAGGATAGAATTGGATACGGTTCTCTGATTAGGAGTCGGGAGGTTTGAGAAATGGACTAACAACAGTCTCATTCCCTTTGATCCCATGTTTCATGACGCCACTCAGAAATATTTGAAGAATGTGCTAAACTGGAGCTGCCTCACAGATAGGAAGACAATCGATTCATGTGGCATTGCATCATGACTCGTCACTCTCAAAGGAAGATATGTCTTTATGATGGTAATTGCTTTTCGCCGCCCCTTCTTAGAAAACAAGCAGCACATTAATAGGTACAGGCACGGGGATGTGCGAATAAAAATTGTACAAAAAATTGATGAAATGAAAATCAAAATAACTCGTTTTTACATGACTTTACACTAATTTAACATATACATGAATAAAGAACTATACTCGAAAATTATAACATATATCAGTTTCATTTGTCGGAAGCGATCAGAAAGATGATAAAATCGACTTTGTAGTGAGAGTCTGTACTTTCAAATATTTTCACGACATACAGCTCAGGTTTACATTTTTGCACATAATCTTGGACGGGATTTACTTTTGTTTCATATGCTTTGTCACTGAGAGAACATTCATTCTATTTGACAAATAAATAAGCAGAATATAGAGTATATATGTTTGAGTTTAAAATGAATCCTCAGATTGCTCAAAAAGACGGCGGCATGGAACCCTGATCATGAAAGGCACAAGTGCACCTGCGGAATTCTTTTGTGCATCAATTGAAAAATAGCGGCTGTTTGAATAATTACAGCCAGTTGGAACTCCATCTCTCAAACCTCCTTGGTATGAGCAGAAAAAAGGTCGTGTTTGTACCAGGAGAGCATGTTGGGATTTTAGAGTCACTAGGCGTTTTCACATCAGCCCGATAAAAATCCAAGCTCGAGATATTTTTCGCGATCGCAAATTAGCGCGCTATTTCATTTCGTATTCACACCAGCCCGAAGAGAATTGGCCCTAAATTTTTTCGAGCTAATTCGACAGCTGAGCATGCGCAAACAGTGTCGGGTATACCAGTTGAGCGCGCGCTTTCAAAAAAAAAAAAAAAAATACCCGCATGATCGCCATCACACACGCTGGGCATGATGGGATGCATCGCGCTAATTCTCGCTATCACCAATGACGTAAAAAACTCCTGCGCACGCTCCGCTCTGTCATAGGTGCACTGTGGGATTCCTTAGTCTATTGTTCGCTTCCGGTTGTCTAACGCGAGTCGCAGTTCCCATACGATTCAATGGAGTTTTTTGTCTGCTTTTCCGTTGTTAGCCCTTTTTTTCTTGGCTATAATTCAGCTGAAAAGAGTTGAAAGTGTCTAAGCTTTACTGATTTGCGGTCACTAGAGTCATGGTTCACTACTGCAAGGCTTCAATGTGCTGGTCACATGATGCCAAGCGAAGAAATCTTCAACAAAAAATACCTCTTTATAAAGACTGAGCGTGTTGTATGTGCATGTGCAGCCAAAACCGGGGCTAGTTTGCCACATGAGCTATCCCATAATGCATCTAAAACGCTGATCTGCGCACGGCACCTACGTATTGGCGATACCCTCAATTTCTTGAGGCGATTTCACATTATCAAATAGCGCACTAGTTCGCTATGTTATCCCGCTATTTCAGAAATTTCCCGAGTTGGAATCGAGAAATTTTCTGGATCAGAGCGATACAATTAACGTGCTAATTTGTGTTCACATTGTCAAATAGCGCGCTACTTCGTGATCGGGTTAATTTCCCAAGTCAGAAAATAGCGCGCTATTTCGAAACATCGGGCTGATGTGAAAACGCCTAGTATGAGATAAGCACCTGTGATGTAATTATTATTTCAAGTAAGCCTTGTAAGTGGTGCTGCTTTTACATGCACCTGACAGCAAAAGTAGTATTTGGCAATATCAATAGAAAATGATTGTAATTACATTCAAGGCAAAATAATGAAATGGATGCTTTCCAAAGTTCAAATGATGGATTATTCTGGTGACCTGGTCTATGCGAGTTCATCCTTTGTGTGAACATGACTGATGAATTCCATAATTGCTTCGTTGGGCAAGCTAATGCATTCTGTTGCTTAAAGACTAGTGGAGTGCCTCATCAACTGAGAAAGAAGAATGTCATTTGTACCCATCTGTATATGAGCTAGCCCCGAACTTGCTTTTAGACCCCTATGCCACAGTATAGCTGTGTTCAGAGGGAGGCAGTTTTGGTCGGAGTAACTTCGGAGGAAGGGTGGGAGGAATCTTGGTCGGAGTAAGTTCGGAGGATGGGTCGGAGTAGTGCCCGTCTGAAAAAGGTCGTGGTAACTTCCTCCGATCGGTGGAACTTACCACGACCTCTTCCTCCGAACGAAATACTCCTGAGTTTTCTCAGGAGTATCTCGCTACTACGACTAGCCGGTCGGAGTACTGTAAAACATGATATATTCGCGGCATGAATTTTTCGCGAATTGGAGCCGACGGCCTTTTTTGCGGCATGAAATTTTCGCGAACTGCCACTGGCATTCAATGCATATAGTGTAGACAAGAACTTTCGCGTGCATTCTAATTTCGCAAATCTTTGCGCTCGCGAAATTCGCGAAATTAAAATGCACGCGAACATTCCTCGTTTTACAGTAAATTGCCCGTGCGGACAAGCCCTCGGAGCATTCTGAACTTACATACCTTACGACCTAGGTAAAACTTCCTGGGTCAAATCGCAATGTTGACATTTTGCGAGTACACGTGCAATTCTAACCTAGTCGATCGCGACGAAGAAGCTAGCGCTCATGCAGAAATTTCCATCAACAAGAATGGAAGAGACAAATGCCACTGGTAAAAAAAACAATCGCATGGTCGACGTGCGCGGCGCTACCACTTCCGGAAGTTACACCGACCCTCGCACATAGATTGGTCGGAGTTTCTTCCCACGACCGTCGTGTGGACACAAGGGTCGTGGTAGGATATGTATTAATTTGAATTTTAATTGCCGTGCCATAAATTTTTACTCCGACTAGAAATACGTCTGAACATGGCTAGTACCTCTAAATAGATCGATTAAATTGCCAATGTCACATTTGCATTTTTCAACACAAGACTAGCGAAAAACACCCGTGTATGCCTATAGGGGGAGATGATGTGTGTTCTTAACATCACGATAGTGTTCAAGGCACCTTAACGCAGGGTACCTTATTTTTCTACTGCATGTTTGGGCTACAGTAAAATCTCAAAGAAATTACTTGTTTTGTATTTGTTGTTGTTTTTTGATGACCTGTGAAATGCGCAGTCAGTTGCTAAACTTTCCTCTTTCACTCAGGTCCGACTTTAAACTTCTTCTTGGTCTCCTGCCATTAAATCTTTACTGCCATGTCCCCACAAACACGATGTTGCGCTATACTGTGGTATACGACGATTGCATTCAGTTGCTGATCCAGGAATTCCGTAAAGAAGGGGGGGGGGGGGTTGGGGTGCAAAAATATATCTGATGCCACTTCCGGGTTAAATCAGCTGACCAAAAAGAAAAGCTCAAGTGCATTTCTTACTCTTTTTTTTTTCGTTTTCTCGCACCACTTCCGGGTTTTCGTCGGTTGACAAGTCAAAAAGAAAAAGGCTTTAGCGCAATTTTTTGGTGAAAAAAAAAATAAATATAGGGGACTTCCCCTTTTCACTTTCCTTTCTATTTCTTGTGTTTAGAATATTAAGGGGCGCGCGTGCTCGGTGCGCCCCCCCCCCCCCCTCCGATCGGCCACTGATTCAGAAATGTCATTCTCATCCTTTCAAGTCATGGGCACTGACGTAGGCAAACCAGTAAATTTGGACGAGACTTGCCAGGCTGGGTTCACATAGAAGTACTAGTATACAGTATACGGTATTTGCTATTCGTTGTTCGCTATTCGCTATACGCCATTTGGGCATGGCGGGTCACATACATATGTATTAAGGTAGCACGCGTGTCCTACTTTAATAATTAGGGCTTCTTTTGGCGCCGTCAACTCGACCCAGTACACCATCACCCGCACCATCAACTCCCTATCCCATGCAGGGAGGATTTCTTCCTCCTACACAACCATTCCAGCAATCTTATTAAGAGTTTCTTAACTGAGATTACATTGGAACGTTCCATTCTTGTTACAAGAAAGCTTTAGATTGAGTATATGAATAAAATTGATCCAACTCCATCCTCATGGGGTCATTTTGGGTAAATCAATCAAAATTGAACGTTTTTAATTTGTTTAATAACATTATATTTGATCATGATACACAACACTGCATCAGAATATCAGTCTACATGTTTATTTTTGCTAAAGGGCAAATCCAGACCAAAATTTTCATCATTTCATAAACAAGAGATGGTATACGCTGCACGAAAATCGAACAAGCACGATTCCAACTATACTATGCTATACGCAGCTGCACGACATTTTCGAATAGTGCCGTCTTATGTGACCCGGTATTAGGAAATCCTATCGTTCGACTCAAGCTATTCGCGTGCCCTCGAAAACGTGTACCGTGTTCCCTAATAGTGTACTCCTATGTGAACCTAGTCTGGTTTCCAGACCCTTTGCCAACTGGACTCCGCGGCGACGAAGTCGCCGCCCCGCGACGAAGTCGCCGCCTTTGCCGAAGGCAAAGGGTCTGGGCACATTCGCTTCAAGTGGGAGGAGCCTAATACCCCTTTCCCGCTGAAGAAAATCTTCCCCGGGGGCACCTGGGGGCACCCGGGGAACCCCGCAGTGTGAAAGGTCACTCGGTTGAAACCTAGGGGAAGCCTAGGTGAAACACCGATGAAATTTTGGGCAATTTTTACCCGAGAAGCGTCCTGGGTAAACACCGATAGTTCAACGGGAAATCACCCGGTGGTTCACCGAGAGCGCCCAGCGTGAAAGGTTGTCTCGGTGAAACACCGGGGAAAATATGCAGATTATGTCAAAGGTCATGTCTTGTTTCTGGTCATGCACACGTTTTCAGCTAGCTAGCGCGCACTCGACCTCCCAAATCCACACGTACAGGGTACTAGTAATTCGTGTTTGTAAACATACACACGACACTACATAGTATGTCGTTTCATGTGCAATGTGGCGTTCACAGAGCGACAGCATTGTTTTCCATCGTGCTGTGCATTGTATTGTTTAATTAGCACGCGCTGTATACAAAGCTGATACAGTGTATAGGTTTACAATGTACTTGATCGCTTTGATGCTTCCCCTTCTTCGTCTTCCTCTAGTGTCTAGCTCTTAACTCTTCCAGTAAAGTCTGATAGTGATACAGTCCGCCTCTTGCTTGATTTTTTCGTATTTTGTGCTTTTCTCGTCAAGTGCTGGGTTTACAGTGTGCAGGAGAAATCCGTTGACGTTTTGTACTGCTGAAATTTGAGGGAATTTTGCAAATGGCTGGAACGTGGACCAAAGACGAAGAGAGATTGTAACTTCAATTACGTAGCGAGGCAGCAGTGAACGAAGAACTGAGCAGGACGTCGGCTGACGCTGGCCCCGCGTACGAGTCCCTCCTCCGAAAACTTGCTGAACATGGGATCGAAAAAACCAAATCGCAGATGCACAACAAACTCAAGTACATAAGATCACCCACGTTGCGAGCAGAAAACCCGTCTAGGGGAAAGTTTCACCGAGAGCAGTGTGAAACGACGGCACTGAAACTTTCACCGAGAGGTTCCCCGGTGAATTCACCGGGGAACCTCTCGGTGGTTCACCGAGACGGGCAGCGGGAAAGGGGTATAAATTTACCCCCAGTGAGCGAGGGCGATCATTCTGTCATTACGTAATAAGGAAGAGGTCACGTTAGTGACCCCTGCATCCTCACCCAGAGGTCCCAAGGACACTCTCCATATACATTACATGCATGCATCCACTGTCCGTGGAGTATTTCCATGCACTGTTTACTGCATGGAAAGGTTTTCTGGTGCGATAATCCTGTTTCTGATAGGGCCTATTAAATAGTCACTATATCCACACTATGCACGGAGCTATACACCATGCCCAAGACACATGGCATCCAAAGAGCGAAAAATGAAGTCGAAAAAAGAAAGTGCAGCGGAGTATTGTGCAAAATTCTTTGTAAAAACTTTGTATGTGGAGATGAGTTGTGGGTGGGCGGCCCATGTGATATATAATGCATTATTCTATGTACATGTATTTTTTATGTTCGTGTTTGCTGATGAATACGTTCAGTTGAGACCCTTCTTTAAAGAAACAGATGATTAGCAACGTGCTCTTCCGATCAGTTCTTGTCTTCATAATATCGTGTCCCTCTCATGGAAACATTGCGGCAACTGACTAAACTTAACAATATAACGATATTGTTTACTAGTATTTCTTCATCTCACACCGTATGATAATCACCAAGATAATAACATCGGGATATGTATGAACCCACACAAGAAAAATGAAGTACACTTGCATGTATACTCTCTAAAAAAATTCGAGTGAAAATTTTCACTCTAAAAAGAGTGAATACAAAAAAGAGTGAATTTCGAGTGAAATTGGAGTGAATTTTGAGTGAAAATGCTCATTTTCACTCATTTTGGAGTGACGTCAGGGATCACTCGAAGTGAATTTTGAGTGAAAATGCTCATTTTCACTCATTTTGGAGTGACGTCAGGGATCACTCGAAGATTTTGGAGTGATCCCAGACGTCACTCCAAAATGAGTGAAAATGAACATTTTCACTCAAAATTCACTCTTTTTTGTATTCACTCTTTTAAGAGCGAATATTTTCACTCGATTTTTTTTTTTTTTTTTTTTTTTTAGAGAGTAGGTGAGCTGGGGTATTGTGGCCCCTCAACATAAGATGTCTTCATACACCATCTTCTATCCCTTGAAATAGCCCGCTTGATAGCAGTACAAGGTCACTTCTTACCACTATATGCTCCAACATCCATTCATTTAGCAATTATAGCATCTTTGATAGGGGGACCAGTTTTTAAAAGAACGAGAGCCACATCTATTCATTTCCAATTTATTTTTCGTAAAGTCATGTGATGATAAAAACCTTGTCTGAAGTGGTTATGTATAATGAAACAAATAATTAAAAAAAATTCTTTGACAGAAGGCCATTGTTTGAAGCATGATGCGCTTCGGGGCAATTATGCCCCCCCCCCCCTTAAAAAGCTTTGTTTTGCTAAGAACATCCATGGGTATATATGCAAGAAAGAATACTAATTATTTAGTTTAAGTCGCAATTAACATGGTTCATATATCATATATATATCATAGCATATATCAAGTGGACGTATACAGTGCAATCATAATGAATTATCATTGCAGCTTGGTTTTGGATATTTTCAGCTGAAAGACTTCATTTCCCAAGGTCATCATGCAACAAAATTAACGGCCAAACGTTACAAACAATAATAGACCCTGACTTACAGTTTTTGTATTCACATAATTAAGATATGACAAGCTCTAGCATTTGATATAGATTTGTCCATGTAACTCATATATTTTTTCGGCTTATTGCAGATTTATCACTTGTATATAGGAAAGTATCGGTTTTGTGGAATATTTTGCCTCAATTCAAATTCTCAAAAGATGCTCATGTACTTTTTTTTTTTTCATTGTTTTTCATATGCTCAGAGACCCGTCCATATTAGTTAATCATAATAAACTTTCTATAAAAGAAACAGGTGCCAAGTTTATGGCAAATGATATGTTTAGAGACAATTATCACCCCATCGTAAGACTATTAATTGTTTTTTTTTTATTTCTATATATAAGAAGCAACGCAAGTTGGCTGCTTTTATTACCTCATTCAATGCAAAATGAAAACTGAGTGTAGATAAGTAGAGAACAGAAATAAGTTCGGTACTATATGGCACACCACAACCAATTATTAATTTTGGTCTCCATCCTGTAATTTTTGCTTTTTAATCCCTCGACGACAAACTTCTCCATTTCACCATATGCATGTCTTTAGTTGATATGCTCCTTGGACCTTATAGGATGTAAGCATGTAGGCCATATAGGTGGTATAACCAGGGAGGTGGGAAAACCGAGCACTTGTGTGACCTTTTGTAAATATTGATGTTGTTACATTCCTGATTTCGATAATTGAATGGTGAATGTGGCAAAGAATGGTTGATCTCGATGACGATGTTGGCTATAGAGTATATGGGAAAGGTGGGATACAGAGGAAGAAGAGGAAATATTCGTTTTCTATCAATAATGCAATCCAAAATTCCAATTGTATTCCAGCGCTCTTCCCTTAAATTTCATTGTGTAATATTCTATAAAGTATCTTAACAATAACAACACCGCATTTCGCTGAAAAATAAAACATATTTTATTTTCGGAATTACGAATCCTATTTCATCACCAGATTGACGCGCCTTTGGAATAACGACCCTTCATTCATTTTGGGATAAACGAAACTTTGGAATAAAGAACCCAATTAAGTTTTTTCGGAATAAGAAACATTATTCAATATCATCTGATGATATTGAATAATGTTCGTCATTCCGAAAAACATGATCTGATCAACAAACCTTCTGAAGAATTACAACTCTGCATTCATTTTGGGATTAATCATAACTTTTTGATTCACGAAACTTATTACATTTTAGCACTGACAAACTTTCGGAATAATGAACTTAATCATTCGCATTAGCGAACTTTGTTCTGAACGTAACGAATTATAACAATGAGAATTATACGTATGAAAGCATTGACAGAAATTTAAAGAATATAATATGTCCAATTCAGATACTTTTAGCTTGAATAATTTTTTTTTTTATTTTTCCCGTGCACAGGTCATATTGAATCATAGCTCTTCTCCGAATATTAGCCTGCCTTATGCAATAATAATAGCTTGTCATCAACATATTTTACAGAGCATGTGGAAGCACTATGCTTTTCAGATGAAGAAATTGTGTGTGTTTTTGTAATGTATCTCATCGTTCTGACTCTTAAGTATGAGTTTAACATTATACGAACAAATACAGCGGAAGGCGTTGTGCATCAATCAATATCGCCACAATCAAGTCTATTATACTTGCAGGGTTTTGTTGTTGTTGTTGTTGTTGTTTTGCTTTTTTAGAGGGCCTCAATTTTTTCATCCACAAAGATGCCTGATTTTGAAACTCACAATTCCGGATACCTGATTTGGGAAACCTCTTTAGAGTTTTCATTGTTCGTCGAAAATGATCATTGATATCATGAGAACAATAATAATTATATCTTTCTAAGATTTATAATCTTTGTTTTTTGTTAAGTGCTGTCTGGGGCAAATTATTTGTATAGGGCCACATTTTCTCTCTCTCTTCTTTCGTTCTTTAAAACAACAACAACAACAATAATGTCTACATGAATTGTTAACTTGTTTCTCTCTGAAAAACCCAAACCATCCCCCTCCCCCCCCCAAAAAAAAAGCAGCAAATTAAAATACTTCACTGTTGATGCTGTTCATTTGGATATTTCAGCACCAATTCGCACATTGATGAATGTCGGAAAGATTTGGGACCTCAGATAATGTTCATTTACATTGAGCTGATGATTGCATTCCACGTCTATAGCACCTATAAAGGGACTGTACAGTACTGGTTGAGGTGGGCATTCATCTTTTGAACATTCCTAAGTGAGATAATGAAAAGCCTCTTATGAAATATGAAAGAGCATGTAATTTTAAGAAGGATTCAATGTTTATTTGATGAAAATTGGTTTTCAAATGGCTGAGATATCCAAAAAAAAAGTGCTAATAATAAAAGGCGACATGCCACAACTTTATTAGGATCTCTTTGTTTCACCTTGTTTTTGGTTATCTCGGCCATTTCAAAACCGATTGTCATCGAATAAACTTTTGATACCCCTTAGAACTTAGAAGGTTTCTGAATATCTCGCAAAACGTTAAAAGCTATATCCTCACCACGACCAGAACTGTACACACCCTTTAAGATTAAATCATTGAAGTGAACTCAATATCACATATAGAAAAAAAAAAGTGTATCTGAAATTGCCAGTTTCTATCAAAATATGCATCCATTTTGTATTTTTTCATTAGTCAAAGATCCGTAATTTTGCTTATTTGTAGGATTCAGTATAGGCCTACTAGTAGTCAAATTAGACCGGTTTTTACATTCATACTCATAAGGCCTACTAAAAAAAAGGTTAAAAAAAATGTTGCTGGTTTTCCCCAAGTCGAGCCTACAAAAGAAATCCATTAGACAACATAGTGGAAACGAGAAAACGACTCAGATGGTAATTGAGATACTTTGTAAAGGAAGGAAGGGAAATGTGGTTCGCAATTGTTAACTTTACTGATTGTATTGCACTATAGGCCCTACATTAGTTGAAAAAAAAAAAAACAACCCAGCACAAATGAAGAAACAAACAAAAAAAATCTTCCTTGGACACCTATTCCTCATTGAGCTTACAACATAAGTAACAAGGATATGTGATTTTTGATTTCGTCGATAGACACAATGACACAAAATGGTCTGCTTTAATTTTATTGGAAACATAGTTCACTTGACCATTGTGCGCATCTATATAGTAGTAAACAGGAAAAAACGTGAGTAACAATCAAAAACATCGAAAACTTTTAGGAATACACATCATGGAGTACACACTGTCTACGATTGCCGATTCTTCCATCCGACCTTACTTTAGATCTTAGAAAAGTCCGAATGTTCGTGTGCAGAGAGGTAGAATATACGCCTCCCTGAATGTATACCATCACCCTCATCCTGCATACTACAGTATACAGCATCCACACCATTGGTACACACACGCCGCAATGCCAACACACAGGTAGTAGGGAGAGTCCTCCCACCACCCGGCTCTGATAACACGCTGAGCAGGATAATTCGAATTTCGCGCTTCAGAGGACGGGAGCGCTGACAGATTTATGGATTCCGCCCAAAATCGGGCGGAATCCATTAACTCCAAGACGAATGCTTCCAGACCCTCTGCGCGAGAAAATCAACTTAAACTATACTAGTTTTTGACGTTGAGGGCGTTAATATCATGGATAGCGAAATAGTATGGGCAGAGGGTCTGGAAGCCAGACTAATGTGAACCTAGTCTGGGCTCCGTCCCCTTTTCCTTGGTGCGATAAACCAAGAGAGGGCGCAAATTTTATGATTGCCATAATCGAGAGGCTGCGCGCTCATTCTCGGGTATCCAAAGAGATTTTCCCCAGTGACTGCGAAAAATCTCTTTGCGGGTATCGCAGTTCTCGGCGTATCGCAATCCTCGGGTGTCACGCCCTCATACGACTTGTCGCGTACACTGAATCACCGCTACGAGTAAGAAGAGTCCAGAAGCTAGACCAGGCGCGGTGGAGCACCCCAATTATCTCGCAGAAATCCATCGGCAGCCGAACCTCATTTGCATAAAGTAAACAACATGTACTCGCGTAGTTGAGAAAAAGTAAACAACTTCTCAAGCTAATAACAATTTCAGGAAACCTATTTTCGGATTAAAATTGAGTTAGTTTGAATTTGAAAACATGTCCGAATGTGCACATATAACATATTAAAGGATTTGACAATGATAAAATGTGAAATTTTAGCGAAAACCTGGCGAGCAAAATTACCAAAAATATGCCTCGAAAATCATCCTAAAATTCACGAAGTGTGATTGCGGAACAAAAGCGCCATTCAAACAAAGTACACCGAAATTTATTTATCTGCTTGCATTTTAAATTCCATACTATAATATTCCCGGCCATGGTTGTGTCGGAAAAAAAACAGAAGGTGATGTCAAAAATGACACGAACGCAAAGCGTACAGGTCGGTCCCATGTATAATTAATCGCGTCACTGTGGCGTTGCATGTCACAGCACACACAACGCATTGCTGCATGCAGCGTGCGCGGCAGCTGCTCAGCAATCACCGCCGTGCGACACTCAGCAAAATTGACTGCGTCACATGCAAACCAACAATGAGCACGAAATCCTGAATCTCACGTACCACGCATGCCCAATATTACGGGAAAAGAAATGACGTCATTTTCAATTGTTTCGCCGACTACAATTTTCTATTCCAAACCCTGTAGAAACAAGTTGATTTCTCAAAAAGTACAGGTGGTACAAAGCGAAAACTTTCACCATATATGGATTGAGGCCTGATGAACTTATGTTGCCAGTTTCGGACACATTGGAGCCCGGCCATAGTCCAGTCGGAAAAAAAACAGAGCGCATGTTTTGCGAGAGGTGATTTTCAAAACGCTTTAATATCTCAAGTTCTAGTGCAGCAAATTTCATAATTTTTTCATCAAAAGGAAGGTTTTTAAAAACTTAGATAGTGTGGGAAGTTTGAGTTTACTAGCGGCACGCATAGCGGCACAATGAGAAGGTAAAGATTTGACTTTTTCATGCACACAGTTTCGGGCAGCCGTGGATGCCCGTTGGAAATTCAAATAGAACGGGGCGATAATGAGATGCAAATTGGGGTGCTCCACCGCGCCTGAGACTAATGTGAACCTAGTCTGGCGGGCGACGTATTGTTAGCCTAAATCAGTGACTGGCAGTCAATAGAGGGCGCGACGATGTGGAAGTCAAGTTGACTAAAAATACGTCTAGTAAGAAACCTCCGAATAGAGGCGTGGAACCGGGTGTGGCAAGACAGTTGTCAGTCGTCAACTCTCGAAGTTTTATTGGCTGAGCATCGGATGTCAATCAAAACACGTCGCAGAGCCCGAAGAAATGCTAGTCTACTCCCCTAGGTATACTACAGATAATCTTTCAATAAAAATACAGTTTGCCTGTCTCTTTCAGCTTACTACAGTATTTTTCCCTCTTCTCCATTCTTTTTGAGGTGTATTACATCTTACCTTACTTCAAATAGAAAAGAACGATGGCAATCAGTGCAACTGACTTCAGTTGTAAATCTATGAGGGTTTTGCACGTGAAAACTACGCCCAAATTACTGCCGAATGCAAACTTTCAGTTATTGGAGTAAAGTCTACTTGATATTTACTTCAATCGTACGTTTCGGAAATGCATTTGATATCATTACTCCCCTTTATTATTTTTAACCTTGAGTTACCATATATTTTGTATTAAACTTTGTATGATATGTGCTTAACATCAATAAAGCTGCCGTCAAGACATCAATCTCTATATCGGAGCACCGAAGACTTTAAAAAGGCATTTTCTGTGGCGTTCACGCGTGATCACACTGTCACGGAAGAACTCGTCCGCGGTAACATGGGCGTCCAAGGGAAAAACAAAGAGGAGCTGCGACACAAAAAGATTCCTGCAAAGCCAAAAGCCCAGGGGAAATGTGGTGCATTCTTTGCAATCATGAAATTACGAGATGCCATCTATGTGGTCCTGGCAACAAGTAATGATAAACCGATTCAATCTGATTCACATTTCATTACAAATGCATATATGAGGACATCTTTGTGGCCATTCTGTTTGCATGTATGACTAAATTGAGTATCATCAACAAGCGAACAACTGTGGTAAAATGCACATACAAACACGCACGCACACACACACAAGACGTATTACGCAACTGAGGCACAACACGCGAGAGATGTGTCCATGTCCAAATCGCTAGAAGTGACACGTGTGGCTCTGCTTTAATAGTCTTGTACCATTTTCGCCTGGAACATCTCGTTTAGAGGTTAGGCGTGGTTGTTGAAATAACATTCACTTGATTCGACCTTTCAGAATAATGATAATACTCGTATTTTCTGACAAGATTTAAGAAATGATTGATATGTTCCTTCATGTCCTTTCTGGGATTCATCATTCCAAGGATCGTTAATCTGATAATAAAATCAGGTTCGTTATTCCGAAAACGAAATATTCTTCTTTTAGTTACAAAATACGTTGATGTGACAGCAATAATAAAAAGATTAAATATTATGCAGTAAAAATTGAATGAAAAAACGCACACGTATTCATGCCTACACACGTGCACACACACGCATTGACACACACAAGGATTAGACAACTGAAATGCATCAGAAAATTGTGCGTAAAAGTTGACGAAAAATTCACCAGCTATGACGAAATCAAATCAGATCAAAATGTGCTTACGTGATATATCAACTCGTCACGCCACTCTCTTGGGAGTTGCATGGTTCTCAGTTTGCTAAATCAATACGTTTTATCCAAGAGACGTATGCTTTGGATTAGAGGGCTTAAATGCATCAGACAGTTGTAAATAAATAGTGTCAAAAACAGGCAGCAACAGTGACGAAATCGAATCAGCCCACATTTTGCTCAAGCAATAAATCAACTCGTCATATCACTTCATTGAGATATGCATGCTTCTCAATGTGCTTTGTCAAGGTGTTATATCCAAGAGATGTGTCCTTTGGATTAGAGGGCTCAAATGCATCAGTCATTTGTAGGTAAAGGGTGACGAAAACAGGCAACGGCGGTGACGGAATCGAATCAGCCCACATTCTGCTCAAGTAATAAATCAACTCGGCATATCACTTTACTGAGAGCTGTGTGCTTCTTATTGTGCTTTATGAAGACATTTTATGCAAGACATGTGGGCTTGGATTAGTGGGCTCAAACGCATCAGATAGTTGTAAATAACGGGTGACGAAAACAGGCAGCAGCGGTGACGGAATCGAATCAGCCAACAATATTCTTTATTACCAGTACATCAACTCGTTATACCGCTTTACTGAGACTTGTGTACTTCCCAACGTGCGATATCAAGACGTTATATCAAAGAGAAAAGTGTTTTGGAATATATGGCTCAAGTATATCAAAGAGTTGACAGACAGGGGAAAACCCCACAACGAAGAGCTGTACGGTTCATATGCAGTGACTACATTTTCCGCGATCCAGACTGTACAACGTGCATGAGGGAGAAACTGAACTTGCCAACTCTTACCTTGGGATGCCAGGTCTGGAGATTAAAATCATTCTTCAAAGTGGTAGAGGGGTTGGTCCCAGCCCTATATTCTGGAATTGTTTTCACTAAAGTAAGACCCAAGCGAAATATTACAGCAAAGAAATATAAAGAATGTAACGTAAGAAAAAAATGTCGAAAATTACGTTACAAATCAAACTAAATGTTACACAGTAATTCACTGTAGCACATCAGTATACCGACCGAGTTTCGCTCTTTTTTCTTTTTTCTTTTTTGGTGAAACCGATCCTGGTTTGGAATTAAATTCCAGCTGAAGTCGTTAACAGTATATTAAGGAGATTTTCAAAGCAAAGATTAAGCAAAGTCTTCTTCATTCTGACTACCAACGCTCCCAACGTGCCCTCTCTCACCCGGTGCCTTATACCGCAAAGTCCTGCACCGTACTACATCCAGAACCAGACAGGATGACGAAAAAAAGGCAGTAACGGTGACGAAATTAATCAAGCCACGACATGCTCAGGTAATGCATCAATTCGTAATACCACTTTGCTGAGAGTTGCAGGCTTCCAAATGCTCTACATCAATATGTTTTCTCCAAGAGACAAGTGTTCTAGATTATAGGCTCAAATACATGATGACAAAGTGAATATAGGGTGACGAAAAAGGGCAACAACGGTGACGAAATGGATTAAACCAACAATATGCTAAAATATTACATCAAATCGTTACACCAATTTGTTTAGACGTACGTGCTTCTCAATGAACTATTTCAAAACGTTTTTGTCGCAGAGGTATATGCTTTGCATTCGAGTTCTTCAAGGACAAGTTCACCTTACTAGACATGTAGATTGAGTGAATGCATTTATATTTATGTATAATATCATTTTAAGCATATTGTTGCCTCAATCGATTTTGTCACCTCTGCTGCTTATTTTCGTCACCCTTTACTTGCACCTCATCATGTAGTATAGCCTCTAATCCACAGCACATGTCTCTTGGAGAAAACGTCTTGATATAGCGTACTGGAAACCAGGCACCTCTCAGCAAAGTGATACAACGATTTGATGTATTACCCAACCTCATTGATTCATTGATAAACATTGCAATTTTGTCACTGTTGCCTCTCATTTTCGTCACCCTATATGTACAACTGTTTCATGTATTTAAAGGACAAGTTCACCTTCATAGACATGAGGGTTAAGTGAATGCAACAATATTAGTAGAACACATCAGTGAAAATTTGAGGAAAACTTGACAATCCGTTTAAAAGTTATGAATTTGTAAAGTATCTGCACAATCACTGCTACATGAGAAGACTGTGATGTTATATGCATAGAACTATGATTATGACGATAATAATAAGAGAATTTCATAAA
Source organism: Diadema setosum (assembly GCF_964275005.1). Classification (NCBI taxonomy): domain Eukaryota; kingdom Metazoa; phylum Echinodermata; class Echinoidea; order Diadematoida; family Diadematidae; genus Diadema; species Diadema setosum. The sequence continues at coordinate 7,212,678 of NC_092696.1, read as the reverse complement.
ACTTCGCTTTTTGAATAAAGTGCATATTTCCTGGACTTGTTACCGACGTATGTTATATGAGTAACATTATCCCCCTCGCCTTCTGAAATAGAGAAGTCGATTGTTCTTTTGTTATGCGAGAAAAGTGGAAATATGTTTGATTTTCTTTATACTTTCTTTTTATTGTTGTACACATGTGACATCACAAGCCATATTAGTCTTGTCATCCAGCCAAGACTGAGCAAAAACTTCAAAAATTCATAACTTTTGAACGAATTGTCCGATTTTCCTTAAATTATCACTAATATGTTCTGCTAATATTGCTGCATTCACTTAACCCACATGTCTATGAAGGTGAACTTGTCCTTTAAAGGGATCGTACAGTTCTGGTTGAGACCTAATTTCAGGTTTCTAACATTTTCAGGTGAGATAATGAGAAATCTCATATGAAATATGAAGGAGCATGCAATTTTATGAGGAATTCAACGTTTATTTGATAAAAATTGGTTTTGAAATGGCTGAGATATCCAAAAAAGAACGATTCTAATAAAGTGTGGGACCCACACTTTGTAACGATCGCTTTGTTTTACCTTGTTTTTGGATGTTTCAGTTATTCCAAACCCGATTTTCATCAAATAAACTTTGAATTCCTCTTAAAATGGTATGCTCCAAATTTCTCCAAATTACAAATGCTTTGGATTTGAAGGACACGCTGAGATAGTTGTAAATAAAGGGTGGCGAAAAAGGCGGCACGGTGACGGAATTGATTCAGCCAACATTATGCAAAAACTACGCATCAAATCACTATGCAACTTTTCTGAGAGCTACATGCTTGTCAATGTGCTACAAAAAGTTTTCTCCCAGAGATATATATTATGCTTTGCATTCGAGAGATCCAATACATGAGAAAGTTGTATATAAAGGGTGACGAAAGAGGCAACTACGGCGAAGAAATCGATGCAGCAAACGATATGCTTACATACATCGAATTATTATGTCAAAGTATTTAGAGGTGCATGGATCTCAATGAGCGTATCAAGAATTATTCTCAAAGTGACATGTGCTTTAGATAAGAGGACTGAAGGGCATAGGACCGTTGTACATAAAAGGTTACGAAAAACGCAGCAACGGTGACGAAATTGCAGTGTTTATCAATGAATCAGTGAGGTTGGGTAATGCATCAAATCGTTGTATCACTTTGCTGAGAGATGCCTGGTTTCCAATACGCTATATCAAGACGTTTTCTCCAAGAAACATGTGCTGTGGATTTGAGGCCATACTACATGATGAGGTGCAAGTAAAGGGTGACGAAAATAAGCAGCAGAGGTGACTAAGTCGATTGAGTCAACAATATGCTTGAATAATAAATCAAATCGTTATACCACTTTGCTTAAAGTAGCATACTCCTTAGTGTGCTTTAGCAGAAAGTTTTCTCCCAGAGATATGTACTTTACATTTGAGTTCTCAAATTCAACAGTCAGTTGTAAATAAAATACATGGTGACGAAAAAAGCATTAACGTTGACAAAATCTATTCGGCCCACAATCTGCTGAAGTTACACACCAACTCTTCGTACCACTTTGCTGAGTGCTGCATACTTCTTACAATGCTTAATCAAGACGTTTTCTCGAAGAGATAGGTGGTTTGGATTAGACGGCTCAAATACATGATGAGGTTGTCAATAAAGAGTGAAGAGAAAAGACAACCACGATGACGAAATCGATTCAGTCAACAATATGACTTAATAACTAATTAAATCGTTAAAAACCACTTTGCCAAGAGTTACATCCGTCTCAATTTGTTATATCAAGAAGGTTTCTCCGAGAGACATGTGCTTGCATTTGAGGGCTCAAATACACAATACAGAGGTAAATAAAACAACCTCAAGCCCTTTTGGAGATATATTTCATTGAAACGCCAGGACAGAACCAGCATCCCCATTCAAACAAATAGGAAGACCGAATTCATGACAGCAAAACTAAGGCTCAGATGTTCCTTAAAGAGTTCAAGTCCTTCTTCACGAGAGTGTCTTATCTGATACCAGACATAGTTACTCCACCCTCCATGAACAGCACACCGCTACACAGTCAACGGTGTGGAAACTCTGTTCGGGAGAATAGAGGTTTCGAAGCCACAGGTCCAGACTGCACAGGTCCCGACCCATTACCTAACACAGTGCAAAAAGAATGTGCAAAGGAGCTGGCTCCAGTGCTGGGGAATATCTTTCTCTTCAGTTGTCAGTAGATACAGGCAACTTGTCATCTAACTGGAGGTCTGCTCATGTCACACCAGTGTCGAGGAAAGGAGATACACATCAACCAGGAAATTACAGACCTGTCTCCCTGACATCCGTGATGTGTTAAAAACGTGAGCAGATGATACGTAAGCATTCTTGCAACATTTGGAGAATCACAACATCCCGTCGCCCTTTAATCATGGTTTTAGACTAGTGAACAATTGCCCAGCTCCTCACAACAATGTATGATCTTTTTCTTGCCCATGGCAAGAAGATCCAGACTGACACCATCTTTTTGGATGTTTCCAAAGCTTTTGATACGTTACCGAACAGTTCTCAGGCGGTTACTATCTTTGTGCTGAATAAACGACCTACCAAATACCCTCAAGTCCCGACTCATTACTCCTTTTGGTAGATGACTACCAATTAAAAAAATAAGTCAAGTCTCAGCGCGATTATCTCAAGTTATAAGATTTATTTCAACTGAAAAAAAAATGGGCATCCGACTGGGGAATGAGGCTCAATGGTGACAAATGCCAAGTTATGAGCACTGACGACAAATCCTCATACTTGCCCCAGGCCACCATAGACAAAATTATCACTGAATGCAATGTACATATGACCAAGAATGAATTTCTCAGGAGATATCACTTTTCATGTGCTGATATAGCGAAGTACATATGGACACCTCATTACACTTGTCTGGGAAGAAGTGAAACTGAGCTTTCATCAACAGAGAACATTGAACTTGATGATCTCACGTCTGAAGATGGCTCAGATGTTTGGCCTATGAACGAGTATGCTGATGCACAAGATGGGATATAGTGACAGTGATGATGATTAGATACGGGAGTAGATCAAGTTCAAGAAACTTTACTGAATTAAAGGCATTATTTACCATGTGCAGATGAAACAAAAACCCAGCTTAAGTGCTTCAAAATAGTTCTAAAATTTGGATTAGGGATAGAAACGACAAATGTAAAAATTAAGTACTATGTATTGTTGAATATACAAATTGGGTACAAAAGTTATGATAAAAAAAAATAGCTAGACTAAACCATATTAAGTTATAGTTTATTGAGAAAGGCTTTATTGGTTGGGGCTTTTTTTATACAATGCATCAAAATTGACATGATAATTCGAACATTTTTAAATCACTACTCCCAATGGTAAACAATGCCTTTAATAATCTACATTGCCTCGTTAAATGTTTTTTACTGCTACTAATAAGTATTTCGTCTTGTGCACAACATCCATCTCTTTGTGTTGGATACACAGCATTTCGATAATATTTTCTATAGTTTCTAGGACTCCTTTCAAGTCATCTGCTCTTATCGTCATGGTTCGCTCGCATCTTAATAAAAACCGTGTTTAATTGGTCTTCTTGTTTTTGAAGGGAATATAAGCAACAATAGTGAATTATGATCAGTGCACTTCAATGCACAAGGCCAGCGCACTGGAGCAAACTGCAACCCACTGGTAGAATTAAAACTAACTAATCACATTGTTATGTGTACTATGACTGAACTGCAAACCGAATTTGGTTCACGTGAGTGAACATGTATTACACAATATAGGCCTATTTGAAAATGTAGGCCTATTGGCATAAATTTCCAGTATAGAGAATATGAGCAAAAATATATAGCAAGATTGAACAACCTTATTGCTTTTCTCAAAGCCAACATAACTTTAATCCCCTTTGCTTTCTAATGTAAATGCTATCTCGACTATATCATGGCCATTTGAGATAAAATATTTGTTGTATGGATGATTAAACTGTTGTCCTATTATTATTATACTGACCCATTCGTCTTGCACGTTATGGTGGTAAAAGTACTTGTCACAGGCAACCTTATTTTCTCAAAAGAAGGGCAATACAGAAAGCGTTTCAGCGCCTCTGTCACAAAATTCCATCATTTATCCATAAATTACAAATATATTCATCTCCCAAATTGATATATCATAATAATCATCATAGATTTAAGTCATTTTCACCATGATCATATAAATCGTTGACGCTATTTCTCCATAGTCATTAAACGACTCTTGACGTTTTATGACAGCATGTTTTACAGTAGGGCCTACTAGTAGTCGTTGAAATAAGTTGTCGGTCTATTCGCACACATATAGAATGCAAGGTTTCACTTCATACCCTATTATTCGATAAGTTATTACTCTATTGAGGCACTTCCATCATGACTGGTGATATATGTGTCGCTGGACAGAATCTGATAGAGGATCGCATTTCCATGTTTCGCTATACGAACAGAGTCACTTTCTTTGTCAGCTGAATTGGACACTGTGAAAAGTGTCTTTTTTTCAGGCAAACGTATATCAAAGCAATGAAAATTCTGGCTTTCGTGCGCTAGCCACTAACGCAAGTTATTTATACAGATATTTGGTTGAATAGATGCAGAAAATCATGATGGATAAAGCTTGAAAACTATTACAGTGTGCTGATAAAAGAGATAACAGGGTCTTTCGCGAAGCGTAACAGCGGTATCGTGTTTGACATCTTCTATGGAGTGAGAATGGTGAATCTCCACATGCTAGCGAAGCTTCTATCTGAAATCGTTCGTCACTGCATTAAGAGTAACAATTTTGAAAATTCCAATTCAGATGTCCTCATGCTCACTCGAGGTGCATCCATATTTAAAGAGTATGCTTTACCCATTTACGCCTATACTTCCTAGTCATATTTGACACTTTCAACAAAAATATACAAAATACTGCTGGCGCTCGCGCATTTCCAAACATTTACCTAATGTCTATACTTTGTGATGCCACGTTGACCTGCTGTACACCTGGAAATAAAACTTTAACTTTTCAACCAATGTATAACGTCCCTCGAAGCACTTTCTGAGATATGAAAACCAGGAAAATAAGGTATAGGAATTACCATGAGCTACCAACTATATAAGCATGTATAAAAAAATTATTCGTGGATGTTTGATTTGACAACCGTGAAATTGGATAAAAAATTACCATCACCTGTCTTTTCCGGCGCTTTGGCCATGGTCACATATCGTGCGTGTTATTCTTCAGTTTCGTAAGGGTGGGATTTCACGGAGCACGCGAACGATTTGCGAAGGACGCGAATGACAAAATCCAACATTCGGAAAAGTTTTTCTCCGAATGTTTTCCGACAATGAAGCCGAAAACTATTCTTACGCAATTTGTGCGAAGTTTTCACGACGTATGTGCGAATGTCGTGTGTATCATTGCTAAAGTACAGCATGTTACGTACACGAAGAACACGCGACGGAAATGCGAACAACGAAAAATGTTCAATAATCATGGCAGAAAATGTACCCAAGGAGAGGTGGAAGCTGTCTTGAGTTGAATTTTTTTCTTTCCTCTATTTCTCCTTTCTTTTTCTCTCATTTTTCTATTGTGTGCTTGCCTACATTTTTTTTTTTCCTGGGACGTATCTCCACTAGTAAAGCATATGATTTTTTTTTTTTTTTTTTTGCAGTTCCTCCAACACATAATCTTTATACTTCAAATGAAATTTTACATACTTTAGATTAATTTTAACTGTATTCTGCGATTTTTTTTTTGTATTTCAAACATTTCTTTCTCTTTGCTAGTCTTTAATTTCTTTTGTTACTATAGTTGTTAATAATTGTTTGATGTTTAGGTGTATGCTACGATTTTTATTTGTAGAAAACGTATAGGTTATACATCCCCCAAACGTGCGCTAAACGTTCGCGAGAATGTCTCAAAAGGTACGCGAACAGTTTGCGATTACGTCGTAAAATGATCGCTAAAACTTCGCAGATTTCGCGTAACATACGCGAGACATTCTCCAAAGTTTCGGAGTCTGTTTGGGGTTTCACGAACATTTTGCGAACATCACGCGTGTCTTGCGAAGGTCTTACGCATATGACGAGGCTTTAAAGACACTTTCGAGAACAATTCACGAGCAAATCACGACCAAGTGTGCGGAAAAGGTTCGCAGAAAATTTCAAACTTTTTTGAAATTCTCGCCGAAGTAAAAACGACATTCGCGAACAATTGACGACGCTTCCGAACCTTCACGTTCGTTTGGCGATCTTTTGCAGACCAAAATGCGAATGCTGGATTTTGCCATTCGCGTCCTTCGCAAATCGTTCGCGTGCTCCGTGAAACGATTTGCGAAGGACGCGAATGACAAAATCCAACATTCGGAAAAGTTTTTCTCCGAATGTTTTCCGACAATGAAGCCGAAAACTATTCTTGCGCAATTTGTGCGAAGTTTTCACGACGTATGTGCGAATGTCGTGTGTATCATTGCTAAAGTACAGCATGTTACGTACACGAAGAACACGCGACGGAAATGCGAACAACGAAAAATGTTCAATAATTATAGGAGAAAATGTACCCAAGGAGAGGTGGAAGCTGTCTTGAGTTGAATTTTTTTTTTCCTCTATTTCTCCTTTCTTTTTCTCTCATTTTTCTATTGTGTGCTTGCCTACATTTTTTTTTTTCCTGGGACGTATCTCCACTAGTAAAGCATATGATCTCTTTTTTTTTTTTTTTTTGCAGTTCCTCCAACACATAATCTTTATACTTCAAATGAAATTGTACATACTTTAGATTAATTTTAACTGTATTCTGCGATTTTTTTTTGGTATTTCAAACATTTCTTTCTCTTTGCTAGTCTTTAATTTCTTTTGTTACTATAGTTGTTAATAATTGTTTGATGTTTAGGTGTATGCTACGATTTTTATTTGTAGAAAACGTATAGGTCATACATCCCCCAAACGTGCGCTAAACGTTCGCGAGAATGTCTCAAAAGGTACGCGAACAGTTTGCCATTACGTCGTAAAATGATCGCAAAAACTTCGGAGATTTCGCGTAACATACGCGAGACATTCTCCAAAGTTTCGGAGTCCGTTTGGGGTTTCACGAACATTTTGCGAACATCACGCGTGTCTTGCGAAGGTCTTACGCATATGACGAGGCTTTAAAGACACTTTCGAGAACAATTCACGAGCAAATCACGACCAAATGTGCGGAAAAGGTTCGCAGAAAATTTCAAACTTTTTTGAAATTCTCGCCGAAGTAAAAACGACATTCGCGAACAATTGGCGACGCTTCCGAACCTTCACGTTCGTTTGGCGATCTTTTGCAGACCAAAATGCGAATGCTGGATTTTGCCATTCGCGTCCTTCGCAAATCGTTCGCGTGCTCCGTGAAATCCCACCCTAAGTAGGTCGTGCTTTTTTTTTTCTTCCTTTGCGTGTGTGTGTATGCATCAGCCACATTGGTTAGCTTAAATTTCTGCATTGGCATGCATTCGGAATGGTCAGAAATATGTCCTCATTTGCATTTGTAAAGAAATGTGAATCAGATTAAATCGGTTTATCATTACTTGTTGCCAGGACCACATAGATGGCATCTCGTAATTTCATGATTGCAAAGAATGCACCATATTTCACCGGTGCCTTTGGCTTTGCATGAATCTTTTTGTGTGGCAGCTCGTCTTTGTTTTCCCCTTGGACGCCCATGTTACCGCGGACGGGTAATTCCGTGACAATGTGATCACGCGTGAACACGACAGAAAATGCCAGTTTAAAGTCTATTGTGCTCCGATATAGAGATTGATGTCTTGACGGTAGCTTTATTGATGTTAAGCAAATATCATGCAAAGTTTAATACAAAATATGTGGTAACTCAAGATTAAAAATAATAAAGGGGAGTGTGTGATATTAAATACATTTCCGAAACGTACAATTAAAGTAAATATCAAGTAGACTTTACTCCAGTAATTGAAGGTTTGCATTCGGCAGTAATTTAGGCGTAGTTTCCACGTGCAAAACCCTCATAGATTTACAACTGAAGTCAGTTGCACTGATTACCATCATTCTTTTCTATTTGAAGTAAGGTAAGATGTAGTACACCTCAAAAAGTATGGAAAAGAGTGAAAAAATACTGTAGTAAGCTGAAAGAGACAGGCAAACTGTGTTTTTATTGAAAGATTATCTGTAGTATACCTAGGAGAATAGACTAGCATTTCTTCGGTCTCTGCGACGTGTTTTGATTGACATCCGATGCTCAGCCAATAAAACTTCGAGAGTTGACGACTGACAACTGTCTTGCCACACCCGGTTCCACGCCTCTATTCGGAGGTTTCTTACTAGACGTATTTTTAGTCAACTTGACTTCCACATCGTCGCGCCCTCTATTGACTGCCAGTCACTGATTTAGGCTAAAAATACGTCGCCCGCTAGACTAATGTGAACCCAGCCTCATCGCCAACAAAGTCTTATGAGAAAACGATTACAAGTAGGTGACAAAAGAGTATAAAGCCCCACACTTAGACCAAATTCCGCTCGTGCTTCTTCTGACAAAAGTTCTCCCCGGCAACGGGACGGTCTGATCAAGGTTTTGCTTTACAGTGTTTGGTGTAAGAGGCATTCTTTCACTATCACCACCTTTTCAAATCTGCTCAATAAAGCAGTTCACAAGGTACATCGGCTCAATTGACAGCTGATTGACCTTTCTGTTTTTCTCAATTGGTTAGACACATTCCACAATTTATGGGATTCACGTTAAAACAAAGAACTGACTCGCGCGGAGTAGGTGGCAAGAATGGGCTGTCAATTGACACTTCGGTATAGGCATTCCTGTCAATTGTTTTGTGTCTTTCTACCAACATTGAATCAGGCTTGCTGTTAGGTGGATGTGCTAGTGAGCACGATTTCCAAGGGTTACATGAATAATCATTGCATCAGGGATGTTTATCTCCGTGAGTTCAAAACCAAACATGCCTTATTGTATAAATGACGTTTTTCTGCCCATGCGCAAAGTACGACTGTAAACTGGCTTATTAAAAGTACTGTTAACCACTGGGAGCAGTAAATAAAATTGTTCGAGTTATCGCATTTGTACCACAAAACATTCTACCATTATATGAAACAAACCAAAAAAAAAAAAAAAAAACCACACACACACAAAAGTGAAACGTAAAATAAAAGGAAATATCACTATTTTTTCCACAAACCATAACCGTAGACGGTTATGCTAGAAGCAATTTTTTTATAACTGCGCAATGGTTCAACTGCACCCTAGTTCGAATTTTGTGCATTTAACAACATACTTATACCACTGATTACTGATTAAGATTAGTTTCTTTACATTGGCTGTTTCTATCCCTATTTGACTTATAAGAACTACTTATAGCACTCCTAAAACTGGGATTATGTTTCATCTGCATAAAATGCCTTTAATCATTACTGTAGACCTCCTTGAAATATACATCATCGATGGAAGTATGAGATTGTCAATTGAAAGGAGTAACCCCCTTTTTGTCGCGTTTTTTTAATGTTTTCTCTGTATTATACACATAGACACGAGTTACAGCTGTTCATAACAGAAGAATGTTGTGTTATGTCTTGACAAAATTAATAATATGGACGTTTCCACTGTTATTAACCCCCTGAGTGCAACTCCTGCGAATAGACAAATTCATCATCTGATTTATAGAATGATATGGACATATTTAAGCAGGAAAAAAAAAACCCCACACACATTTGTTTCATTTTGTGTTCTTGCTGTCATTAATAGATATTATTTTTTTTTTCATCACGCTTGAGCAGCAGTTCCCACCTGGTTCGACGCATTTATGTCAAATTCATTGGATGAAATGTTACATAAATGCAATCTTATTGGTCGAGACTTCTGCGTAGATTTTACTGAACAATATCCAATAAAGTATGTACCGGTAATCACTCCATGGAGCTATTGACTACAGAAATAGAGACCTCTAGTTCCATGGTTACCCTTATGCTATCTTCGTGCAGGACTTGTTACAAGCAATACAGTGGACAGCGCCATCTACGACGTATTGTCCACAACCGACGTATCATTGTTCACAGTATGTACAAGATGTACCACGCGACCTTGTACTTGTCTGTTCTCTGCCACCGACGCATTGAAGCCAAGATTCAGTGTAATCGTATCACATGACTATGAAGAAAAGAGAATAAGAAATCGATCATGCTCTGAAGAAAGATGCACAAGTTATCACTTTGTGTATTAGGTCATAACACGCTTCTATGTAGGATCCCACCACACATTTTTTTTTTTTTTTTTAATCCGTCATAATTGTAATGTACTTGAGAATGATTTCAATTGATTTTGTGTCATGCAAATGCTATTTGTATAAATATACTGAACTTATAACTTATAATTTATGTGTTACTTTACATTGTCATGGATTAATGTTGTAAACACTATAATGTATGATTTGTGTGGAAACTTAATGCATAAAATGAAATGAAATAAAAAAAAAAAATGATCCATTAGTTAGTGGCGTTTATACCAGCTTGTTAGGTGTCATGTAGGAGACATGTGGGTAACGGAAAATTCAAGACAGTAAACAAAAGTCCCATCGCTCACTTGGCAACTGTCCTTTCTCCATAGTCTTTTTTTGTTTAATTTTTTTTTTTTTTTCACAGAGCTCTTTATACATTTTTAAAATAGAATTGCAGGTGGCCACATGGTAAAGATGAGCTTTGACACCATTTTGTACAGCACCGGTAGTGCTCAAACGCGAAATATCCATTAAGTGATATGATGAATTACGATGAATTGAGGTGCAGATGGATAAAAAAGAATGAATAAACAAGGTAAGTTATATATGTATATATGTATGTATTATATAGTGTGTATATATATATATATTATATGTATAATACATATATATATATATATATATATATATATATATATATATATATATGTATATATATATATATATATATATATATATATATATATATATCTATATATGAAGTGTTTGTTTGCAAAAACCGATAAGTCCATATGTGCCAAATGGGGGTGTATTTGCGATTAAAGGTCAAGAAAAATAAAGAGAATAAGAAAATTTTTGCTTCTTTTGATCATAACTTCAAAAATGTACCTTCATATGTAGTGACCAATATAAAAGGTATTATTTTGTACTTTATGACAGAGACCGTACTTGAAAATCTTCAAAAATGGACTTATCGGTTTTTGCGAACAAACTTTTCATATATATATATATATATATATATATATATATATATATACGTGTATATATAATACATATATACATAAATAAATATATATATATATATATATATATATATATATATATATACATATATACGTGTATATATATAATACATATATAAATAAATAAATATATATATATATATATATATATATATATATATATATCATAATATCTCCTCTCATGATGATAAAAATTAGTTCGTGACTGAAGCCTACATTTTTGCATCTCTTAAGTTACATTTCATATAAACATGGGTCATAATTTTGCTTTCAAATAAACTTCTAGTCAACTAATACACCATTCAAGTCAGATGTACAGAGTCGGTAAGCGAAAAGATTCGATCAGTTTGCCTTGGCCTTGCAATCTAATATTCATCTATGATTGTTACTTGATACATAATCGCTTCTTCTTTTTTCGTCTATATCTAATGTAAGAAGGTTGCTGTAGTGACTTTAATTCTGACTTGAGCTGGGATTCAGATTAATCTGTTCTAGCCTATAACTTCCGGTATAACTTACACAATGATGATTGTCGAGGAATGGACACCAGTGACACTAATGACGAGTGTATACACAGCAAAATTCGTGTGTTCGACAATCATAATGATCTAACATTTTACTTAGCGTTTTCTTTATAAGATGAATTAAGTTATTGTGACCATCTTCTTTCGTTCTTTAAAACAACAACAACAACCATGATAAGGTCTCAACAAATAGTGTGAATTGCTACTTGACACTAATTCCGTTAACAAATGTTTAAAGCCCCTAAGGCATATTCCTCTCATGAAGCATTACGATGCAAATATTTATCTTGAAACTATCAGAGCGAACAAATAAAACCGTAGCAATATAAGTGTCTGTGTACATGTATCTGTCAACAAGATTAACGATTTATACAAGTGTTTGCTCGGATGCTATTAATTGTCATGCATTTTAAAACTGCACAAGTGCTTTATCAGATTCGTTTCCTATCCTCTGTAATCAGATATACGCAAACAAAATAAAACAAGGTTAGATATGCAGTCACTAAATGACTCCTGTCTAATATCGGCTATGTAAACTCAGCACTTTTTAATGCGAACTTCTGACGTTCGTACATCTCGTAAGATCCCACGTGAGGGCTTCGCTATCCAACAGATTCTAAGGCTGCTGTTTGTAACCTCACGTAAATCGCAGGGACGCTTTAAGAACTATATAAGCAAGAGTGTATTTACCTTGTTTGAATTGGAAATACGGTAACATGAATAATGGGTGCGGTTGTTTGAACAGTTTACGTCACGTGGGGGTTCACTGATAGCTTTGCAGAGTGTGAATGTGTGGGCAGAGCAGCCAGACTCTGCCTCATCTTTTGAGCTGCAATACAATGTTACAACCTTGTACCGAGAGGGACAGTGGCGAATGACGTGGCTCTTGCATGCGCTGGACATTGGGAAATGGTTGTGTGATGACACGAGATGATGATGATCTTTATGACTGTCAGAAAACTCACTACAGCATCATGGGAAAGAAGACATGATAAATCCACATATATACATTACGTGTACACAACAGAGGGAGGTGTTGGCCACTTTGTCAAGTGATCACAAAACGCATCAAACTGAATAAAATGCCCGTGCTTGTCTTGGCGTACAAACGCAAACATGTGTTTTTTCAACACAAAAATTATGTTCTGTACATTCCAGTTTATAGGTTAATTATCCAACAAAAAGGTACACGTAATGAAGAGTATACATTCGACAAAAATATATTTTTTGATTACTTGAAGAAATACAAGTCATAAAGTGTAATTCAAAATACACGTACAAATATTGCGTACAATTAAATGTGTAATGAGTGGAACAATTCATACTTTACAACAATAACAAAAAGTAAATACATTGCATAGCGATTAATAGAGCAATTTACTGAAATCGGAGCTATCAAGACGAGGATCACTCCAGAAAAAAATGCTAATAACACATACATCCATTTCTTTTTATCTGACTAATCCATGAAGCAAGTTACACAAAAGCATACAGTAGGCAGTAATTGTATTACAGTATAGAACATACACACATGGAATGAGATATAAATCTCACTCCACAAACCATTAATATTCAATGAGTCGTGTACACCATGGAAATATGGTGACATAAAACAGCAGTACATACAAACACACACAATTGGTCAAACAAAGAAAAATTAAAAAAAAGAAGGAAAGAACCGTTCACAAAGAACGCAATATTGTAGCAACAAAATAATAAGAACAAAACTCCAACACAACGAAAAACAACGAGAAAGCAGAAGAAAGGGTGAGAGGTCTGTTATTAAACACGCCACTTCATCGCCAGGAAATCTGGTGTGTATGTACCGAGGTTATTTCATAAACAAGCAAGATACCTTCTATAACATTTTATCTACCAAATTTTAACCGTAAATATATATTTGCATAAAAGAAAAACGTAACACAATAAAGTATGATGAATGATGACAGCGAATACTTCCGACTACATAAATTATTATGTATTTTATTCTCATGGTTAAGCGTGATGTAAAAAGGCACTATAAAAGGGCAAATGATTGCAGTATACTGGTCAAAATTTGCAACAGGTGAGGATCAGCTCAGCATAGATCCCCATGAGCTTGGGACGACAAATTACACCACTCCCTTTAGTAAAGTATCCACCATGGCATAGGTGCGCAATTTGCGGGGAACCTTGTACTGGTTGGCAGTTGCTCCTGTGTTTGCCAACAAATAGTCCTTGAGATCGTCAAAGGTTCCGGGTCGAACAACCAAGACTCTTGGATGGGAGATGGACACTTCGCGACGGAGACGTTCGTAGTCACTGTTGCGCAGTCGCAGCTCTTCGTCAATCTGGTCCGGACGAAATGAAAAAGGGAAGACAATGTGTTCAATAAGTGTAATATTTACTCATTATTTTTTTTTTGTTTCATTTTGGTTTCATATTACACATTTTAGTGTGCCATGATTGGGTTTCATATTCCACATTTCAAAAGGAAATCATAAACAAATGTAGAAATAGTATGTAAAAGAGATCGAATGGATCAATGGTTATAAAATCAAAACAAAAGAATCGAAATGGAAGCTTTGCTCGTATTAAAGGCGTAGAAAATGAAAAAGAGTTAAGTGAGGTCGAATCTTATAAGATGAATTTGGCAATACTCTAGCAAAATTTATAAATCTGTTTTAAGCTCATTCATGAACCCCCCTAAAAAAAGAAGCTGAGCTGTAGTTTAAGTTTAATTGCATAGCAATGAACGAAGAGCACAAGGACAACAAAGCGATGTTACATACTGCTCGCTTTTCTGCATCCGAAAGAGGTTTGCCTATTTCCAGTAGCTCGATGAAGAAGAGATAGTAAGGCGCTAGTTCATCCGGTTCAGCCACTGCTCATATAAGCACAGAACAAAAATAAAAAACGGAAAAACCAACTGATTCAAATCAGTTTATGCACAACTGTGATGTGTTTCATTGATGAAAGTTGGTTTGAAATGACTTAGATATCCAAAACAGAGTGATCTTTAGGACCTTTTTTCACTTTGTTTGTGGATGTCTCAGCAATTCCACAAACCAATTTTCATCAAGTGATAAACTTTGAATATCTCATAGAATGGTCCCTGTACTATCTCGCAAAAATTCAAAAGATACTGTACCGTCTTTTTATATTGCTCCTTAATTTGTTCCAGTTGCAAATTGATATTTTTTTTTTCTAGAAAAAAAAAATATCTTTCCTGCTTGTGGAAAAATTGAAAGAAACAGTTCCTTTGAATTGAACAATGATTTTACAAGTTTTGCTTTCTTTCAAAACCTTTACAAATAGTCGAGGAGGCAAGGAAACGTGTTGATATTAAAGACAAAGTTAATGTTGATATACCTGGGCAGTCCTTAGTAAGAATTGTGCTTTCAGCCACGGCGAATTCCAGCATGCATCTTCCAGGCCAGCGGTTGACCGCTGCTCTTACACTCTCCAATACCACGGTTTGGTCCAGCTTTTCAAAACGGAGATTCAACATTTGACCAGTCCTAAACAATACAAACAACGTGCATTATTGCAAACTTGGTTTTTGAATCTAGTTTTGATATATCCAATCAAAGTGGGACTGTGATTTATATGGAAAACTGAATATTACTCCTTAAGATAATTCTCAAGAGATAACGAATAACACTGTGAAAATAATGTACAGGCCACTCCCGTTACAACAAAGTCTTCGGGGCCGTTTGTTTTCATTTATTTTATAGAAATTTCGTTAAAGGTAAAAAAAAAAGTATATAGATATGTTTACTTAGATCAAAAGTTTGTAAAATGAATTCTTTACTTTGTTGTTATTTTTTTACCGCTATGACAGCGGTCTTTTAAATAAAAACAACAAAATAAACAAAACTCACCTGTACAGGAATTCAATGACAGGGGCATTCTCATAGAAGTCTTCGATTCGCACCACATCTCCCAACCGATATCGATACAGCCCTAAGCCTTGAGTGACAACTATTTCATAATTCTGTCCTTTCTCGACCTCATTCAAGAAGAAGGTCTTCGGTTTATCCAGGCCCCTGCAGGGAACAGAAGTTTGCTATCACGCCAATGTTTCTGTAAAACTCCTTTCTGTATAACCCTGCTTTACACTTTCATCTCATGCTAGAGTTGGTACTACAACCAACGCTACCCCTTACTTCAACAGTACCGATGATACCAATGATGTCATAATATGAAGCATGACTATGCAAATATGAAGCATGACTATGCAAATATGGAAAAGTATGATATTATAATATAATATGAAAATGAAATATTTCACACCGCCACTTTTACCTTCCATTTAATGTATCACGGATCCAGATCTAAGCACTTGGAAACTCACATGTCTTCCTCTCTGATGAATTCAAACAAAACCTGGTTGACGATAGGCAGGTAGCCACTTCTGAGGAACTTTGGCCCTGGACTGACGCACATGAAGGCCTCTGAACACCCGTAAACTAGCGTAACTAAAGGCAGTCCTGTCAATATGTATGTGGGTGAATGAACAACAATTGATTTGCATTAATGCTACCGTTTGGAATCTATATCTTACAAGGAGTGATTATTTGTTACCTTATTTCTCTACTGCAGTGATATCTAAATTTTAGTTTTACATAGAGTGCCTGTTTTTCTTCTTTTTTTTTTTTGGTCAATTTACCTCAAATCTGCCAGCAAATGCTGCCATAAATGATGTTACTATGATGAACCACTTTAGCCCCACCAATTGCTTATTGGTAGATAGAAGGACTGGAATAGTAGTTTTCTTAAGAGAATGTTGATTGCAGTAATGGATATCCTTGACTATGGGTGACCCTGCACCACAAAACGAACAAAAAGTCGCCAGACATGGATTTTTAGTTAAGGGCAGATTCTGAAAGAGCAGACTCTAAGCTTTAAAATGATGTGTAACTCAATTGACATGGACTCTCCTAACCTACCTAAATACTGGAAAGAAAGCACACACTCTGGAAAAGTGTGAACTCAGAAAAGAGGCTCTCAAGTACAGGGTCTATTCAAGCTCTTAATATTTCACTAAGCCGTGCTAGCAGCGCGATGAAAGGGACAAAACACAGGATGTCATACGCTGGAGCAACAACAATGAAGGGATCATCAGATCAAACTGAAATTGAGCATGTTCAATTAACAACATTCTGACCATGATTAATGCCAACTTTCAAAGCAGTAGCATTATCCTCTCAAAAGTTATTAGACTTGAAACCAAAGAGTGTACAAAGGATTTCAAGAAATTAAAAGGGGCCTCTAATAGCATACCTGATCATTCTACTCTCCCCCAAAAAGGGGTTGTATAAAAATTGCGGAAAACGCACTTTCCCATTTGTATTATGATCCCAAACTTAAGCATAATGTAGAAGAAACATAGTTCTTTCAGAAAATATGAAAAACTCAAGATTGACTTGGTTGACCCATTTCACCTTTTTTTGAGTCCTCATGTAAAATCAACGGGTGCGACTTTTTGTTCGCTTTGTGATGCACGGTCACATTTATTTTTATAATCAACATATTAAAATGTGCGTTTAGGTGACATTCTTCGCTGAGCATAAATGCAGGTTTCAAGATCATAGACTTGCACTACTCACTGTTACAAAGCAGTGAACAGAATACAACGTGATAGAAGAGATCATTAGAGCTCATCGCGGCCAGAGATAACACAGTCAGTGGCATTTCGTTAAGTACACACAGTTATTTTTCATACTTTTATTTTTTAGTTCTTACGTCCAAGCTTGAATAGATCTATTGACTTTAACTTGTCTAAACTTACATGTAGCTTTAAAGAGAAATCAGAAAGATGTTCCATTTTAGAATACCAAGAACTCAGGCATATATAATTGTATGTAGGCCCTTTACATATTTTCACACAGACATATAGAGCTTCCTAATCTTACCTCATATAAACAAGGGAAATGTTAGCTATTATTCCCTAGCTTGTTAAAACGCTCATTCTACCCATGAGTAAAAAAAGAAAAAAATAATAAAAAAAAATGAATGAATACAATTATTACAACATGATATAAATAATACCTAATCTTTTTTTTTATTTTGTTCCTTTTTTTAAGGTGGATGTTTATTTTTGGCTTACAGTCAGATTATTTCTAAAGTGAAGTCGTGACGATACGATTCACAGAGAGATATTATACAAAGGCCGGCGGAAGAGTGTACGGCAGAATATCGATACCTACGAGTCATAGAGCCCACTAGTCATACAACGTACCAGTAATACGGCTCGACACAGGGCAAATAAGACTCACGAGTCCAACACCAGGCAGATAAGGCCCACGAGTTCGATGCTAGGCAAAAAACAAAAAACAAAAAACAAAAAACAAAAAACGAAACCAAAAAAAAAAAACAAAAAACAAAACAATGAGCGCGATATATCACAAGGCTTAATAAGATAGGTCTTATGGACATTATTTGCCTAGTGTCGAGCTCATGGGCTGTGTAACTTGTACGTGTCAGGCTCGTGGATGACCCCCTGCTGACATCTATTTCTCATAAAATTTTACGTTAAGCCCTTTGAATTACCGGTACACATTATATTTCTAGCACGCTTTCTAGCCACTCTGAATAAGCAGCAAACGACTAGCGATCAACACGAAGATAATGATACCTTCAGCGCACGTCTGACTAATCCGTGGCCAGCTATTCGATGAGTCGATACCATGGATGCCGGGAATACAAGGCCAAATTCTCTTGATGATCCGATGGAAACCCTTTTCAAACTCCTTCTCAAGTTGAGCGGCTCTCTTCGGGTCGGGTCCATGTCTGGCGAGGTCTTCAGAAAGTTCTCGGCGTATCGTGGCTGGGAGCTTCAGTGCTGGATTAAGAGTTCCATGCTTTATGTCATAAACGAGTTGTTTCCAGTTGGTCTCCAACATCTTCATGGCACTCTCCAGGAAGTGAACAAACCCCAATATCATGGCACCTATATCTGGATCTAGGAGGCCAAAAAGTAACTGCACATATAGGGCTTCGTGTAAGGTGGTGATCTTGTATCCAGCAGGGGGCGTGGAGAAGCCACTAAGGCGCAGGTCGTACCCCTCAGGAATCGTCGCTCCTGTCTCGATATCCACCCCTGACTTTGTTTTCAAAATTTCTGGTGCAACATAAAAGTAGAGCGTCTTCTTAAGTGGACCAACTTGGTAAAGATCGTTGTACACACGGGTCATTATGACCATGGCATGAGATATGAGCCTCATTCGATTAATCTGGGGGATATATTTTGATTTGCCCGTTGTTCCAGTTGTCCTGATATACGACGTGGGAAGACCGTGAATGAGGACGTCTCGTTCGCCTTCTATCATTCGATCAACGTAGTTCCGGAAGTGCTCATAGTTTGTGAGAGGATGTTGCCTGCGAAATTGCTCAAGTGAATTTATCTCCATGAGGCGATGATCTCGCCCGTACACGGTGGGTCCATTCCGCTTGATTATTTCTCGCAACAGACGCTCTTGATGATGCATTGGATTCTCACAGAGTTTCAAAAGCTTTCTACCTTCTCGCTTTCCAAATTGGTTCATCAAAAACCTTAAAAGAAAGTGTGCAGTGACAGTTGTTAGGGTTTGTCGCGGTGTTGGTTGTTGGAAGAGAATCCAGGCATAAAGAAAAGATATCATTAGAAGACATAGGCCAAGAGTACCTAGAAATACAAGAAGATATGAAACAAAATTAATATCGTAAGGAGCGCAAGGACTATTCGAAAACATGAAGAGACATGGAATTATACTAAGTTGTTGCCGATTCCTTATCAGGGGAAGAAGAAGACATAAACTTTAATGAATTGACTCTAAATGTAGTTCTTAAGATATAAAGCTATGTGTGCCCTCAATGGAAAAGTGCATAACCGTAAACCGGCATTGGAAAAGTATTGGTTTAATTACCAAACTTCCAAAATTGAATATGGCGATATAAATCTAAGATGAATTCTTGTTTCGACACGACGGCACGATATGTCTCATATTCCGACACAACTAACATGCGTTCAACTACAAGCATGCCCATGAGAGCAGAAGTTGCTCGAAGAGGAATTGTAAATATTGCATTTTAATTATATATGTCCCATTTTACTCATCAGATACAATGACACGAAACTCTGCATAGTCCATGATGACATGCCATGTGGACTACTAGTAATTACCAGATATGAGACGAAGCCACAACATCGATGAATCAGACAGAGCAGTCCAGAAGAGTAGTACCGATAGGAGAAATAACGTGATGCTTAGTAAGCCCAAACGATTGTAAAGAGAATAGGACGCCATATTGTAATGGTGTCCGTAATGTTATTGCTTCAACCAGCGACCATGCAGTACCAACGCAAACTCAAGAATGAAGGCACAATCACTTTGAGGGAGCCGAACTTTTAAATATACCCCGACTTTATAAATGCAGTTCTCATATTAGTTGAACTTTGAAGTCAAACATTTACTTGATCACTTGTCCCTAGACGATAAGAAAAGCACATTGTCTGGTTCATAATGAGTTCAAAGTCTTTTTCATACTTCCATGTCACGACAAAGATCAACGTATCATACCCCTCTTTCCTTGTATTGACCCAGAGAACATCATGTGGTCATGCTCCTTCAGCTCTGGCTGGTGAGAACACCGAGTCTGATTATAATCACATTTATGACCATACATCGCAAAACCAACAGAAAGTAGCGTGCCAATGCTTTACGTGACGATTCAAAATAGGGGAAATGGGTTTACCTGGTCAATGATTCTTCTCTATTCTGTTTTCTGAAAGAATACCTATTTATCTTCATAATTGTACAGTTTGGGATCATAAGTCAATTGTGATTTTTTGTTGTTGTAAATAACACTTTCATAAAGTGTGATTAGACATGTCTTATCGAAGCCCCATTTAATTTCTTAAGAAGGAAATCACATACTCTTTACTTTCAACTCTAATAACTTTTGAAAAGGAACTTCTACCTTTTTTGAAAGTTAGCATTCGTCATGAATAGAATGTGCTTATAAAGTGTGCAAAATATCAGCTCAATCTAATAAATGTCTTTTTCATGATAGCCCTGTAGATTTACGGCCTGTTCATTTTCCCCATTCATTGCACAGAGTATTAAATGCAACTTAATAAGTATGAACTACCTTAGTAACCTGTTGATCACATGAATGGATATGTGATTCAAAATCAGCAGCATCGATTTATACTTATCTTGTTCTTCATGTTTTCCTTTCTATCCCAGCAGCAGGCGTAGTTTTCTATTATTTTATTGTTGTCTTTATGGCCATCTACTCAGTGTTCTCCTCTTTCTTTTTTTTTTCTCTATGTTGTGTGTGTGTGTTTGTGTGTGTGTGTGTGTGTTCGTGATATTCTGTTTGCTCAGAAAGGATATTTCTAGAAACGACTTTTTTTATTTCCAAATCGTGCTAAGCCATGCGTACATTTTCATAATCCACTGTGGTTACCGTGAAATGTATGCAATGATTCTGACCTATCACCTTTGTATGGGCTTGCCGTATAGCAGTTGGTTAAAGTCGAATAATACGTTGCAGTGGTGGTCTTCTCACTTTGTGCTACGAAGGTCAACTTTGATATTGAAAGGCCATTCATTCATTTATTTATTTGTTTCAATATTCTTTTAGCACGGTACCCCTTTCAGTTTAAAGGGGCCCTGCTCACATTATGTTCATATAAAAATGTCATGAACATAAAAAGAAAATATAAACATTGAAATAGCCTACGCTAAAACAGATTAGAACAAAACAAAACAACACAAAGAAACACACACACACACACACAAATACTCCAAGATAAAAATACAAAGTCAAACAATATCACTATTACCATTCGGTAGGGAAATTAGGAAAGTATTGCCACTTCAGTTTTCCCCCTTATATTATCATTATTCAATGCCTTCAGACTTTATATCAGACTGCACTATCAGTCATCATTCAAATTATTTTATTTTATTTCTTAATGTTAATTTTATGAAGGTCATTTTTTAAGTTGAACCATCTTCATCTTTTGATACAAAATTCAGTAAATTTTACGGTGTGAGTGAAGGTCAGAATTCGTAATTATGACACACTGTAAAGTAACGTTGTCTAATTAAGAAGAATGCAATATCTATTACACATTTTCAAATTTACATAGAGCGTTTGCCTTTTGAATCTTCTTTCGTTCGTCTAGTCCTATTTCCATCCTATACCTTTTTCAATTTAATTTGATCAACAAATTTAATGCACAAATTATGGATTTGTCGATTCATAACATTGATAAATTTGAAAAAAAAAAGAAATACACATTATGAAATATATACTACCATAATATGTTAATACTACTATGCATGCAAATATACATAATCATTTATCAGAAAACAACGTGCACTCTTCAAATGAAACCTAGAAAAATAAAGGCAATGAAAGAGTGATCTACTAAGAATCAGTGCTTGCACATCCTACATCACTCGACAGAAACAAAAATAGAAAATCAATTGTCAAATAACATGTTTATCCAAATTTGATATAAACATAAATATAAATATATATGTGACCCTGCACCACAAAACAAACAAAAAGTCGCCAGACATGGATTTTTAGTTAAGGGTAGATTCTGAAAGAGCAGACTCTAAGCTTTAAAATGATGTATAACTCAATTCAAATGGACTCCCCAAACCTACCTAAATACTGGAAAGAAAGCACACACTCTGGAAAGTGGGAACTGAGAAAAGAGGCTCTGAAATACAGGGTCTATTCAAGTGCTTAATCTTTACTAGAGCCGTGCTACCTGTGCCATGAATAGGACAAAAACATGATGTTAACCACTGCAGCACCAACAATTAAGGGATTATCAGATTAAACTGAAATTAAGCATGGTCTATTACCACATTCAAGTTCAAGTTCAAGTTCAAGTTCATATTTATTAGTTTTTTCCACAATATACAAACATAAATCTCACTTTCTTAAGTGAACAAAAACAATGCATACATAGAGAAGGCAACAATAATAGAAAAAAAAAACAACTAACAGTAGCGATGCATTGCAATAGGTGCTAAGATAACGAAAATGAAATGGTTTTCAATATATGCATTGTGTGAAAAAAAGGAGGGACCCACTAAAAAGACAGAGCTTGTAGAGTGTGGGCCCCTCTTGTATTAGAAGCCCGATGTAAAAATTGAATTGAAAACAACAAAAAATCCGCACAAAAAGTTCGTCACAAAAAAAAAGTTTGGGAGCCCACTAAGAGACAGACGAACAAACAGTTATACAAAAAAAAAAAACAACAACAACAAATAAACAGAGTTATGAACATGCAACAGGACTGGGACAGCAACAAGTGTAGGAGGAAAAACAAGAAACAAACAGACTTGACGACACAAGAGGAAACAAGACTATAGCGTGATAAAGAGGTAACAGAATAGAAAGGAATATGCAACACAGACAACGATCCTCGGAGGTTTGAGGAAGAAAGAGAAGAAGAAAAAAGAATATAGAACAAACCCTTCAACTGCGAAGTATAGGTTAAAGAAAATCTTATAATCAAGGCTTGAGCAATAGCTAGAATAATAAAGAGAACGGCAATGCCGATAATTGCGGATGAGTAACAAAGTAAGCCTATTAACTAATCTGATTCTGCGAGTCGTCGTTATAAGATTGTAAAAGAAAAGATTTTAATCTCCTTTTAAAGGAGTATATAGATGGAGCAGATTTTAAATCATGATTCAGGGAATTCCAATAATTTGGTCCAGTGTAAATAAGTGTATTCTTTGCTAAAATCGTTCGAAGAAGTGGTAAATGAAACTCCTTAGAACGCCGGGTGGGGTAATTATGGAATGATTGATGTTTTTGAAACATAGAACCAAAGATAGGTGGGAGTAGATTGTTATCATACATATACATGAATTGACCTAAGTTAAATAAGAATAATTCGTTGATTTTTAATAGCTTATAACAGTCAAACAATGCATTTGTATGTGAACGTGTAGGAGAATTAGAAATAATACGGAGGGCTTTCTTTTGCAATAATAACACTCTATTCAGCAGTGTCTGATGAGTATTGCCCCAAGCTAAAATTCCGTAATTAAGGTAAGGGAGTATCAAAGAGGAGTATAACACTAATAGGGTCTTTTCAGGAATATAGAATTTCAGTCTATTCATAACACCTATATTGCGAGAAATAATTTTGCAGATATGATCAATATGTATTTTCCAAGAAAGTTTATTATCTACAAAAATACCAAGAAATTTAAAACATGACACACTTTCTAAATTACACTATTTCTGAATTCAAAGAATCAACAGTATTGCTGAAAAGCATATATTTTGTTTTTTGAACATTCAAAGATAACTTGACCATGATGAATGTCAACTTTCAGAGCAGTAGCATCATCCTTTCAAAAGTTATTAGAGTTGAAAGTGAAGAGGGTGCAAAGGATTTTCAAGAAATGAAATCATGATTCAGGGAATTCCAATATTTTCCAATTTCAAGAAATGAAAAACCTGGTCACAAAATTCTACGAAAAAAAAAAGGTGTTGTAGAAAAAAATGCTGAAAACCCACTTTCCCGTTCAATTTATGATCCCAAACTCAAGAGTAATGTAGAACAAAAATAGCTCTTTCAGAAAATATGGAAAACTAAAAATTGACTCTGTTGACCCGTTTCACCTTTCTCGAGTCCTCACGTAAAATTCAAGGGGTGCAACTCTTTGTTTGTTTTGTGATGCACGGTCACATATAATACTGAATATAAGAACGACCCAAGTCCAGGGAAGACCATTTCGAGTAAACTTTTAAAAAAAAAAATCATATTTTTTTTATTTGTGCAATAATATTCCATTAAACTGTGATGGGAAGGCAACATTGTATATACATATTAGAACACATATTATTATGACAATTAACATTTACATTGATTGTGGAGAGGCCATTTTGTGTGATGGACTTGGGTCGTTCTTTGAGTGATATACATGATATTTTGCCATAGAGATGAGAGAAGGACGAGAGAGGGCGCTAAAATATGAATGTAAGAATGACCCAAGTCCTTCATTCGTACATTCATAAAAGATTTAACTCATTTATTTCAGGCACTTCCGGGGGTAATTGGGATTTATCATTTATACAAAAGATGAGTCCATGCAAAAGCTACAATTTCCCATGTCATACTGAATTTGGCCAAAAATTGGACTTGGGTCGTTCTTATATTCAGGTCTTCATATATATATATATATATATATATATATATATATATATATATAAATATATAATAAAAGTATCATGCTATCAAATTCGACAATATTGATATGCGATATTGAAATAAAACCATTCATAAACACTACTTGTCACATATTATTACAAGAAAATATAACCATGAAATAACATAATAATATTGAACACTGTTCATTAAGCCGTATGTACCTTGAATGAGAGAAGAAATAACCTTGACCATATCATAATTGACGAACTGGACCTTGATAATAATCATCATATTTTTTTTTTTTCATCTTACAACCTGTCCATTCTTTCATAGTTTGGAATTTGTAACTTTGAATCCTCATGACCACATTTTTAGATTATTCCCTCTTTTTTCTCTCTCTTGTTTAAATCACTTGAGGAAGTGTAAGTCATAAAGTATAATTCCAAATAAACGTACAAATGAATATTACGTACAATCAAAGTGTATAATGAGGGGAACAATGCATTCCTTGCAATGGAAACAAAAAGTCACCACATTGTATAGCAATGTAGTAGAGCAACTTACTGAAAACGTAGCTTTCAAGACGCGGATCACTTCAGAAATAAATTATGCTAATAAAACGTATATCCAAATTGTATATCTGACCCATCCATGAAGCAGGTGACACAAAAGCATACAGTGGC
This sequence comes from Diadema setosum, assembly GCF_964275005.1. Classification (NCBI taxonomy): domain Eukaryota; kingdom Metazoa; phylum Echinodermata; class Echinoidea; order Diadematoida; family Diadematidae; genus Diadema; species Diadema setosum. Next base: position 7,187,052 of record NC_092696.1, on the reverse strand, counting down.
CAGTAATTGTTATACAGTATAAAATATACAAACATGAAATGAGATATCAATTTCACTGCACAAACAATATTCATTAAGCTGTGTATACCAGGGAAAATGGCGACATAAAACAACAGTACATACAAATACAGTTGGTCAAACAAACAAAAAAGGGGAAAAAGGAAAGAACCGTGCACGAATAATGCATTATTGTAGCAACAAATAGGAACAAAATGATTATACAACACCATGAAGAACAACGAGGAAGCAGAAGAAAGGAAGAGAGGTCTGTTAACACGCCACTTCATCGCCAGAAAATGTGTAAGTACCGAGGTTATTTCATAAACAAGCAAGATACCTTCTAAGACATTTTATCTACCGAATCTTAACCGTAAATATATATTTGCATAAAAGAAAAAAAAAAACATAGCATAATAAAGCATGATGAATGATGACAGCAAATTCTGTTTCATGGTTAAGTGGATGTAAAAAGACACGATAAACGGGCAAATGATTGCAGTTTACTGGTCAGAATTTGTAACAGGTGAGGATCAGCTCAGCCTAATAGTCCATGGGCCAAGACCCGAAAAATGGGATATTGGTACCACCTGGGGTGGCAAAACCTTTTTGGTGTCATTTTGTTTGTCGGACATAGATATGCTTATCAAGCTATTATAGCATTTCCAAATGAGTAGCTTAGTCATAATAAATGAATTTGTAACCAATTTGGTCTTGTTTTTATATCCCTATACTTCTGAATCGAAACTAACCGATATACAAAGAAGAGCACTGTCTTCTTTATGTCCAAATTGGCTAAAAATTCATTTATTATGACTAAGCTACTCATTTGGAAATGCTATCATAGCTTGATAAGCATATCTATGCCCGACAAACAAAATGACACCAAAAAGGTTTTGCCACCTTAGGTGGTACCAATATCTGGCCTGGCCCATGGACTGTTATAGATCCCCATGAGCTTGGGACAACAAATCACACCACGCCCTTCAGTAAAGTATCCACCATGGCATAGGTGCGCAATTTGCGGGGAACCTTGTACTGGTTGGCAGTTGCTCCTGTGTTTTCAAGCAAATAGTCTTTGAGATCGTCGAAGGTTCCTGGTCGAACAACCAAGACTCTTGGATGTGAGATGGACACTTCGCGACGGAGTCGTTCGTAGTCACTGTTGCGCAGTCGCAGCTCTTCGTCAATCTGGTCGGGACGAAATGAAAAGAGAATGAAACTTTCATGATCTCTTTCCTTCTCTCGTTTTTCAAAGTCCATATTCCATTCCGCATTACATTATACTCATGTAAATGATGCATATACACTCTGTAGAAATCGCATGCGCAAAATTGTCGAATTTTATACATGAAAGCATTACTTGTAAAACATAGCTTCTCATGCATGAGATGGTTATAGAAAATTCTTACATGAAATTTACATCTGTAAAGAATTATGAAGTTGAAATGAGATGTCAAAGAGCGATAGAGAGAGAGAGAGAGAGAGAGAGATAGAAAGGTGAATATCCAGTATTTTAGTTGCAAAAAAAAAAAAAAAATTGCAAAAAGGAAGGATTGGTCGCATTGTTTCTGTGTTATTCCAGTACATGAATTCGTTAAAAAAATGATAATCAGTTCTTCAAAAGAAAGACTAAAGTATTTACCAACAGTTTTTTCACTTTTATTTCAAATAGGATACAAATATTGCATAACAATAAAATGTTGTGCATATTGAAGAACAGATCGTCAAAGTTGTTTGCACGTCAAAGCAAACTTCCCCATACCGTGCACCCCGATATAACGAAGTCCTCGCGACCGGCTTCCGTTTTTGTTTCTTTCGCTATCTCGAAATTCCGCTATAGTCGAACAGCGTAGTGAATAAAACATATTTCATAAAGATGATAACATTTCGACGTGAATTTGGATTCGTTGTAACAAGAACTGCGTTATAATTGTATTTGTTTTTAACGGAGTGAACTGTCAACTAACAGCCAATGTCCCTATATTGTTCCTGGCCACATGTCCCTTTTAGCTCTTTTTCACGTATGCCATCATAGAGAATGATTCAGAGCATGATAAAATCCAATGCTTCAGTCCTACTGATATATCATATTCTTTAGCTTTTGACTTATCATAATTCTCAAACTGTACAAAACTGTTTTTACACGTATTCATGAAAGGAAACAAATCTTAAAAAAAAAAAAAGCTAAACTGAAGTTTAAAAGAAAACTGTACTGACATTTTCTAATTGTCTGATAATTCTAATCTACATTTTTTGATGCCAACTACTGGAAAGAGAGGATTGTAAAACCAAGGATAAGCCTGTAATGATTTTTTTTTTGAAAAAAAAAAATGAAAACGAGCAAGCCATGGAACGATCCACACAATTTGGCCTACGTCACAGGTGCTCTTGGTGCACAACTCCGACATTAGCAAGACGAACTACATAATGCCAATTTACTGATGAAATCCCACACGAAGTACTGCAAAAGCTGTTATTTAGTATAATTGCAATATGGAGCTATAATAAACATGTTAAACAATATCTATCAATCTTTAAAAGCAATCTCTTCAACAGCTTTTTATTTAGATAAAACTTGTGGGGAAATGCAAAATGAAATTGGCATCGTTATCCAAACGTGCTGCCCATAGAAGACTGTGTGTAAGTAACGTTACGCATTGATGATCATGATCGAGCGATGGTTCGCCAGTTCAAACTGTGTAACGTAGATGAGGGCTGAGTGAATCTAAATCCAAATGGGATGGTAGATAGACTCTCTTCAACGGCACACACGATTTACGCTTAGTGAGATGAAAACGGTATCCAGTACACATAGACTCTGAAATACTAGAACTAAGACTAGGACTACTGAGCAGTCAAGGAGTAGGTTCTACGTGGCAGTCCAAGTTTTGACGAGTAGGCCCTACACTCACTCACCGTCGACATTGCAGCTGTAGGCCCTATTAATGTGCAGGGCGCTAATAAGGCACAGCGTAACGTTACATAGCCCTGCTGGCCAGAACTTGAAGAAAGTCCAGACGAAAGTCCAGACTCCAGATCTACGTAGATCTGGACCCTTGTCCTGCAGGCACTGTTTTTCCTGTGCTGGATTTTTCAGGTAAGGTATCTCATTTATGGATTTCCGATGTTTTGTAGTCGAGATAAATCTCATAGTGGTGGTATTTACACCAAGGACTAATGTTAGATCTAACAGTTTGTTTCAGTAGGCCTACTACTAGGACCCATATCTCGGAAGAGTGGCCTGACCACGTAGATTCTAACACAGTGTCGCCGCTTCGCGATCCCAGCCCTTGTGTAGGTATAGTGCTAGCGTACTTCCGTATCCATGTAGATATCTCAAAATTCACCTTGCCAAATGGCACCACTCACAGGAAATACTTTATGATTCATATCCAACAGCTCACGTTAACAGAGCTACCAAGTCTCACGCATTCCACGTGAGACTCAAGCATTTAGGGGCCATCTCACGATCGCACGCATGACACCCATTTTTCTCACGCATCGGGCGAAGTCTGCAACTTGGGCCTATGAGCATAGCTCAAAGGATTTCCCTTTTGTCTTTCAAAATAAGTAAAAAAAAAAATAGACGCTTACTTGTAAGTGTGCACCTGATTGCACCATTAAAAGCTAAAAATTGAAAAAGCTCCCTACCCTGGGAAAAAAAATATTGCACCCTGGGAGGGGGAAAAACCCTTCCCACACCCTCGCTCGCGCACACATTTGCGCGCCGAGATGCCGAGTCATGAAAATCTCACTCATAAAAAGTTTTTGAACTTGGCATCCCTGCGTTAATTGGAAACAAATCACATGTCGGGAAGCGTAAGTGTAGCTGTCGACTTTCCTGTCGGCGTCGCTAAAAATAATCTGCTCTACGACTAACACGAGTAATTGCGGCCAGGCCCTACCAGCCTGCTGCGCACGCACAGACTGAAGTTAGCCATTTAGTATCATGAGACAAATCTTTCAAGTAATCGGGGGCAATAAATAAATTTTCAAATGATTAGTAGTAAGTTGAATGAAAAATGTAGTTCCTATATCACACAAGTCGCAAAAATCATTACACTTTTGACTTTAGTTCTCGCGTAAATTCCCCGTTCGCACAGTACTAGTCGGCTAACTTCAGTTCTAGATTGTGCATCTTGCATTCGCCAAGATCTCTCGCGAAGAGTGAGTTTTTTTTTTTTTTTTTTTTGAGGGACGACTTGAAAGTCGACGTCAATATTGATACTTCTCGATTACTGATTTCGCTCAAATATAAGAGAATACTTTGAAATATGCTATGAAGTAAATCCTGTAATTTTGGTGCGATTTGGTTTAGTGAAATTTGAGAAAGCTACATGGATAGAACAGTACACAAGCACCACCTGCCAGGTATAGGCCTAAGCGTCGTCTGCTACTCGATACGAATTAAGCACGCGTATGCGAGCACTTGTAATCAGTAAGAGTGAGAGCACCTGTGACATCATAACATCCGGACTCGTCAGCTCATTAGCATAATTCTCACCTAAAAAAAGTTCCATTTTTAACATTAAATTACGGACTTAATCGTTATGAAATTTTGATTCTGTTTGCACCGCTGGGTCTTTTACAATTAAAAGAACTACATATAAAAAATAAAAAACCGGTACAATGCCCTTTTAAGTTTAACCGTAATGAATGCAGAACACAATTGCGATGTCACATACTGCTTGCTTTTCCGTATCCGAAAGAGGTTTGCCTGTTTCTTGTAATTCAATGAAGAAGAGGTAGTAAGGCGCTAGCTCATCCGGTTCAAGCACTGTTCATACAAATACAAACAGAAAAGAGAACCATGGTAAACTTAAATTCGAGTGAAATGGCAATAAATTCCATTTTCTTGACAATGATATCGTAAAACGCTATATGATGAGGGACCCTTGAAAAAAAAAAGACGTTACAGTGTACAGTATAGCTGCTTGAAATATGAATGTAATAACAACTACCTGTATCAGTATTGTTTAACGATACATGTTGAAATTGCTCGGTAATTTGTTCCAGTCGTGGATTTTGTTCTTTAGACATGTTAGATGTGTCCCTGTTTGTGGAAAACAAAAATGGGCATTACAACTGATTGACAAATTTCCCTAAATCAGCGTAAATAAGCACTGAATTGATCCGTGTTTTAATAGTAGCCATGATAAAAAGTCATGGGCGTACATACTCGAGCAGGATTCGAACCTACGACCTCCTGATCTCCGGACAGGCGTCATCTCCACAACACCAGGAGGTCGTAGGTTTGAATCCTGCTCAAATATGTAGGCCCATGAGTTGCAATGAAAATATCTCGATGGAAGAATTTCATTAATTTGAAAAATCACGCAGTACCCGCTGCATGCTATAAGGATTAGAACCTACACTTGCTGTCGGGCGGAAGGGAGATGTGTAGTGTGTAGTGGAGAGATGACGCCTGTCAGGAGATCAGGAGGTCGCAGGTTCGAATCCTGCTTGAGTATGTACGCCCATGATTTTTATCATGGCTACTACTAAAACACTGATCACTTCAGTGCTTATTTCCGTCGATGTAGAGCAATTACGACAGTTGCAATGAAAACATCTCGACGGAAGAATTTCATGAATTTGAAGAAATGAACATTTCCTTTGAAATGTACGACGCTTTTAAGTTTTGCGTCCTTTCCACAACTGAACAACCAGTCGATGTGGAAAAAGAAACGTGTAGATATTAAAGATATAATGTTGCTATACCTGGGCAGTCCTGAGAAAGAACCGTGCTTTCAGCCACGGCGAATTCCAGCAGGCATCTCCCAGGCCAGCGGTTGACTGCCGCTCTTACACTCTCCAATACCACGGTTTGGTCCAGCTTTTCAAAACGGAGGTTCAGCATTTGACCAGTCCTAAACAATACAGACAACATGCAACATTGCAAACGTGGTTCTTAAGACATGTTTTGATATATCCAATCAAAGTTGAAATGTCATCTATGATATAGATGACATTTCAATAGATACATTTCCCACATTATGGAAATTTGGGAATGATACTCCCTGAAATAATTCTAAAGGGACAAGAAATAAAACTGTCACACATACCATATTGTTTAGAGACGATTCCCGTCTTAAAAAAGTCATTGCGACCAGCAGTTTTCGCTTTTAATATTATTGACATTTTGTTATAGTCAAACAATAAAGTATGATACAGGTGTTATGTAGGCCCTAAATAGTTTTGGAACCTTGATTTTTTTTTTTTCACTTCGTTATAACAAGTTTCATTATAACAATGTTTGGGAGTGCACTGTGGTATCTTCCCTCCTTAAAAACAACAACAAGAATAGAAACTTACCTGTACAGGAATTCAATGACCGGCGCATTTTCGTAGAAATCCTCGATTCGCACCACGTCCCCCATCCGATACCGATACAGCCCAAAGCCTTGAGTGACGACTATTTCGTAATTCTGTCCTTTCTCGACCTCGTTCAAGAAGAAGGTTTTCGGTTTATCCAGGCTCCTGCAGGCAACAACAACAACAACAACAACAAAAATCTTATCATGCCAATGTTTCGGTAAAACTCCTTTCTGGGTAGCCCTCCTCTACACTCACTTTGATCTCCTACTAGAGATGGTACTATAACCCTTATTTTTAACCGCACCGATAGTAATGACGGCGATGATGATGATGATGTCATAATATCCATGAAACATGCTTTGTTAATATGAAACCATACGTCACACCTTTATTTCTAGCTTTCCTTTAACGCATTAGGAATCCAGATCTAAGTACGTGGCACTCACATGTCTTGCTCTCTGATGAATTCAAACAAAATCTGGTCGACGATAGGTAGGTAGCCACTTTTGAGGAACTTCGGCCCGGGACTGAAGCACATGAAGGCCTCTGAACATCCGTAAACCAGCGTTATCAAATGGAGCCCTGTCGGGAGGTGTGTATAGGTAGATAAACAACAATTAATTGATTTGCATCGATATATTCGTTTGTAATCTAAAACTTACAACGATTCTTTTTTAATTAGGTTTTTTTTTTATTTAGTTTCTCTGCTGAAGTAAAATCTCAACATTAGTTTTCCGTATTGTGCCTGTTAAAGCACTTGCTTTCTTTTTCTAAATACACCTTTAAACAAAGTTTGATGCTCATTATTCCAGATGTTCGTTTGTCCAAAAATGAAATAATATTTCTTGATCTAAAAATGAAAAAAAAAAAGCCATGATGTCTATTTACGAACCTTCCAATTAACGAACCTCATTTAATTTTCGGATTAATGTAATCCTGGAATAACAAACTGTATCCGCAGCAAAAAGTGCTGCCATAAATGGTATTACTGCAATGAACCACTTTATTCCCACTGACAGTGCATTCATACATAGATCCTTTCGGGTTGCTCTAAGGATACAATGACAATTGCAGTAAGGGATATCCTTGTCTATTCTACAATCAAAATTTTTAATGTGCGTTTGGGTGACAATTTTCGCTCATCATAAATGCAGTTTTCAAGGTTAAAGGCATTATTGACCATTAATTTTGCAGATGAAACAAAAACCCAGCATTAGTGCTTTAGAATGCTTCTAAAGTGTGACTAAGGGATAGAAACAACCAATGTAAAATTTAAATCCGTAAAATCGATGGTAGTAGTGTTAAATACACCAAATTTGAACAATAATTATAACAAAAATGATTCCAGGCTAACCGTCTACAGTTATGGCTTATTGAGAAAAAATAGTGATATCTCCTTATATTTCATGCTTTATTGCAAAAATGTTATATGGTAGGATGTTTTGTGATACAACTGACCTACACACATGCATCATAAGTAATATCTGGAACATTTTGTAAATCACTGCTCCCAAAGGTAAACAGGACCTTTAAAGGGATAGTACAGTATTGGTGGAGATGAGAATAGGGCTTTTAACTTGTTACGAGATACCAAGAAAACACTTATGATATAGTACAGAGCATACCGTTTTAAGAGGAATTCAAAGTTTATTCAATGAAAATCGGGTTTGGAATGACTGAAACATCAAAGAAACACAGTAAAACAAAGCGATCGTACAAAAGTGTGGGTCCCACACTTTATTAGAATCGCTCTGTTTTGGATATCTCGGCCATTTCAAGACCAATTTTCATCATATAAACGTTGAATTTGTCATGGAATTACATGCTCTTTCATATTTCATAGGAGGTTTCTCATTATCTCACCAAAAAATGCTAGAAACCTGAAATTAGGTCTCAACCAAAACTGTACGATCCCTTTAAAGCTTTACACTATTCACACAGACCACTGCTTCACTGGAGTGAATGAAAAAAAAAAAAATAAGACTATCTCACTTAATATCATAAAATTTTCCTTCGCTAACCTCAGTCTAAGTCATCGAGGCCGGAGATATTATTATCAGTCAGTGGCTCTTTGTTTTTACGTATAGGGATTCTTTTTTGAAAGATATCTCCAAGCCAGGCTTGATTTATTGACTTTAGAACTGCCCAAAATTTGCTTTAAAACAGAATCAGAAAGATGATCCACTTGAAAGTGACTAACACTCTGGCATGACACATTATATATATATATATATATATATATATATATATATATATACATATATATATATATATATATATATATATATGAAGAGCTTGTTTGCAAAAACCGATAAGTCCATATTTGCCAAATGGATATATTTGCAATTAAAGGTCAAGAAAAATAAACAGAATAATAAGAAAATGTTTGCTTTTTTTGACCATAACTTCAAAAATGTACCTTTATATGTAGTGACCAGTATATCATTTAAAAGGTATTATTTTGTACTTTATGACAGAGACCGTACTTCAAAATCTTCAAAAATGGACTTATCGGTTTTCTCTTCATATATATAATAAACATATATATATATATCATATATATATGTATATATATATATATATATATATATATATATATAGCTGAGACAATGTAGATAACAGAAGATGTCGCATGAAACCGGCAGAGTTGTGAAGCTTTCGACCGTGGTCTTCCTCAGCTTTAATATCTGTTTGTGAAACGAAATATATGTTTTTGAGCATAACAAATCTGAAGTCATAAACACAATATATTAAATATAAGTTTCATGCGACATCTTCTGTTATCTACATTGTCTCAACTATGATTTCACTTAAGATGACAGAGGCGTGCGGTAGGAATATCATCATCATCACACTATATGTATATATATATATATATATATATATATATATGTATATATATATATATATCATTATATATATATATATATATATATATGTATATATACAGAGGCTAATCTAAATCTAATCTCATCAAATGTGAGCCATATAAGCTATAATGAGATATATGTTTGTCATGCATCTCATTGGAAATCATTGTCTAACTTGGTGAAAGACCCATGATTGTACCCATGAGTAGAAAAATGAATAAATATAACATGAGATCAAAAGCACCTATGTTTGCATTTTGCATGGACACTGATGGGAAGTCTTGACGCTATTCTTATGTAAAGACCAACAGACGAGTGCACATCACGAGTCCGACACCCACGAGTTATGCAGAACACTAGTCATATAACGTACGAGTAATACGACCTACGAGTCATAAGGTTCACGAGCTCAAAAAAAAAAGTCTTGTGTCCTACATATTGGACTCATGACCCTTATTTGCCTAGTATCGAGCTCATGGGCTGTATGAGATGTGGGTTTCGGGCTCATGGATGACCCCTTGCTGACAACTATTTCACATGAAATATTTCACATGAAATGTTTGGTACTTTAAATCCCCGGTACACATTATTCTCCTTGGATGGTCAGAAAGAATCGTCAACTTTAAGCAGCAAACGGCTAATGGTCAACTCCTGAGATAGTATACCTTCAGCATACGTCTGACTAATCCGTGGCCAGCTTCCGGAAGAATCGACGCCATGGATCCCATGAATGCGAGGCCAGATTCTCTGAATAATCCGTCGAAAACCCTTATCAAACTCCTTCTCAAGTTGAGCGGCTCTCTTCGGGTCGGCTCCGTGTCGGGCGAGGTCTTCGGAAAGCTCTCGGCGTATCGTAGCTGGGAGTTTCAGTGCTGGATTAAGAGTTCCATGCTTTATGTCACAAACGAGTTGTTTCCAGTTGGTCTCCAACATCTTCATGGCACTCTCTAAGAAGTGGACAAACGTCAATACCACGGCACCTATATCTGGATCTAGGAGGCCAAATAGTAACTGCACATACAGGGCTTCGTGTAAGGTGGTGATCTTGTATCCAGCAGGGGGCGTGGAGAAGCCACTAAGGCCCAGGTCGTACCCCTCAGCAATTGCGGCCCCTGTCTCGATATTTACCCCCGACTTTGTTTTCAAAATTTCTGGTGCAACGTAAAAGTAGAGCGTCTTCTTAAGTAAACCTACCTGGTAAAGATCGTTGTACACAAAGTTCATAAAGGCCATGACTTGTGATAAAATGGCCATTCGATTAATCTGGGGGATATATTTTGATTTGCCTGTTGTTCCAGTTGTCCTGATATACGACGCAGGAAGACCGTGAATGAGGACGTCTCTCTCGCCTGCCATCATTCGATCAACGTAGCTCCGGAAGTGCTCATAGTTTGTGAGAGGATGTTGCCTGCGAAGGTGCTCGAGTGACTTTATCCCCATAAGGCAGTGATCTCGCCCATACACGGTGGCTCCATTCCGCTTGATTATTTCCTGCAAGAGGCGTTCTTGGTGACGCATTGGATTCTTGCAGAGTTCAAACAGCTTTCTCCTTTCTCGCTTTCCAAATTGGTTCGCTAAAAATCTTACCAGAAAGTGTGCTGTGACAGTCGTTAGGGTTTGTCGCGGTGTTGGCTGTTGGAAGAGAATCCAGGCATAAAGGAACGATGTCAGTAGAAGACATAGGCCAAGAGTACCTAGAAAATACAAAACAGGTATGAAACAAACATTGTAAGGATTATTCTAAAACAAGAACGCAGACATATACAAGTTGTTGCAGATTCCCAGGGAATTAGAGACATTTACTTTCGTGAATTGACTCCATTATAGTTCTTAACATATAAAGCTATGGGTGCCCGTTATGGAAGAATGCATCACCGTTAACCGGCATTTAGGAAAGTATTGGTAATTACCAAAATCTCCAAATTGAGTATTGGTGGGCCTAGCTCTTTGATGAATTTATGTTTCGACGCAACGTCAATGACTGTGACATGTTTCGACACACCTAACAAATGTTAAACAACAAGTATACCCATTAGATCAGAAATTGTTCGGAGACTAAATATTATACGTTGGTGTGTTTTTATGTTAGGTCCCATTTCACTCGTCAGGTACAAGGACACAATAGTCTGCACAATCCACGCATGTGTGATACCATGTGGACAGCTAGAAATTACCAGATATGAGACGAAGCCATAATCTCGAAGAATCAGACAGGGAGGTCCAGAAGAGTAGTCCGGATAGGAGAAACAAAGCCATGCTTAGTAAGCCCAAACGCTTGTAAAGAGAATAAGACGCCATGATGTTATGATATCTCGTAATATTATTACTTCAACCAGAGACCATGCAGTACTAACGCCAGCCCAAGAAAGAAGACAAAAATCACTTGGAGGGAACCGAGCTTTTAAACTTACTCCAACTCTAAAACTGCAGTTATCGCATTACTTGAACTTTGAAAGCAAACATTTACTTGATCACTTGTCCCTAGACGATAAAGGAAGTTCAGTCTGACCTGTTACTTTGGAGTTCAGAGTCCAATTTACACTTCCATGTCACGTTACAGATAGTCGTATATGTAAGTGCCCTTCCACCCTTATGTTGACCCAGAAAACCCCACTCGGTCATCTTAGCCATCCTCTTCCAGTTCTGATGAGAACACCAAGCCTTCATAATCACATTTATCACCGTTCATCACAAAACTATCAAAAACTCGCACGCCAATACTTTATGTGAGGACTCAAAATAGATGAAATGCATGGGTCAACCCCAAAACTTATATTCTTCTACCAACCTATTTTCTTAAAGAACAGCTCTTTCTTTACATAATTCTACAGTTTGGGATTATAAGTTTATTGCCAAATTTTATGGGTGTTTGTTTGTTTATTTGCTTTTGCGAAGAACCCTTTCTTAAAACGTAATAAGATATGTCTTAGAGGCCCTTTACATTTTCTTAAAAAAAAAAAAAAAAAACCTTCGCACACTCTATACTTTCAACTATACCGGGTGTCCCAAAAAAAGCGGAACGGTAAATTTTCAGTACCTTGCGTTCCAAAAGTGATATATTTTTGGCATCATTAGAGAGAACATCTTCCGCAGAAGACAATGATACCAACATCATTAAATTTGGCTTAGTACTTTTTATTCTACACCAATTTCTGTAAATGCAGTCATTTTCAAATTTCGCCGGATTTTTGCGACTTAAGAGATAATAATTTGAGCGCGACACACAATCCATACGGTGAATATTGTGTAAGCTCGGTGATCCATGTCAACAAAAGATACAGCTTTCACATTGGGCGCGGGCCAGGAAAAAACAGTGCGTGTGTGTGTATTGCTTTGAAAGTTTGGGTCTGTAATCAGTATAATGTGCTTATAATGTGTGCAAAATCTCAGCTCAATCTAATGATGTCCTCATAGTGGTTGATCTAATAAGAGCTACATTTTTCATTTGTCCCATTTACTGGACAGAGCACAGCAGCTGCTTGGTGAAATTAAGCACTTCAATAAACCCTAAACTTATTATTTCTTTACATTATTTGACACGTTTTCAGAGGAAAGTCCATTTATATTATTTTGGCGACTTGTTGGTGATATTGTGATAAAGAGTCACATTTTCGCAATGTCCCTTGACTTGAAAGATATCCGCTTTTTAAGTTTACGACTTGTATTTATTTTTTTTTTCGCTTGTCAGCTGCTTAAACCCGGAAGTGGAGAAGAATTTCAACTAAAAAGACCCACTTTTTCTACTTCTCAACCCTCTCATAAAAATCCCAGCTACGGGCCTGCTCTCCATACATGCAATGCAAAATACTTTAGATCTTCAATGGCTGAACTCTAATAGATTTTTTTTTTTTTTTTTTTTAATACTGAATCACAACTAATTTCCGGATTCAAAATCTTTTTTTTTTTTTTAATACTGAATCACAACTAATTTCCGGATTCAAAATCTTAGTAAACATGAACAAAGTATTTTGGTGACAGCGTATACGAATGACTGATTCAAAATTATTAACATTGATTTTTACTGCTGCACTATGATTATTGAATAGGTCCTACATATTGTATTGTTCTCTATTCAGAGTTCCTGTTTTTCTGTCGCAGCTGCAGGTACCTGTATAATGTCTAATGTTGTCTTTAAAGCGTTCTCCTCTGTTCTCTTCTCTCTCTCTCTTTTATTTCTCTCTGTTGGCTGTGTATGTGTGTGTGTGTGTGTGTGTGTGTGTGTGCGTGTGATGTTTTGTTTGCTCAGTAAGGAGTAATGTACAGAAACTGTTTTTTTTTTTTCAAATCCTGTTCAGCCATGCTCACGTTTTCATATTCCATAGTAATTAACGTGAAATGTATGCAATAATTCCGACTTATGACCTTCATTTGTGCTTGGCGTAACTAAAATAGATCTAGTAGACAAAAAGTAGCTGTGGTGGTTTTCACTCCTTGGGCCACGAAAGTTGATAGATATTTTTGCAGATATAAATTACGGTATCTATATCTTATGATACAAAGTTCAATGAATTTCACTGGATGAGTAAGGTCACAAATCACAGTTATATGACACCCTCAAGTAACATTGTCTAATTGAGAAGTTTGCAATGTCTGCCATAATTCAAATTTACATCAGCGTGTTTGCTCTCTGAATCTTTTTTTTTTTTGTTCGTCTCCTTCCTCCCTCTCTAGCGTGATCATAGCATCATTTCTTTTCTTTCACAACTATTCTTCAGCTATTTCTTGTGGTACATTTCAAAGTGTATTTGATATTTACGTCGGGTTGTGTCAAAGAAAGGTCTGCTCTATTTGCAAATCACTTCCATTTCTTTTTTTGGTTCAGTTTCGTGAGGAATTCGTTATTTTGAGTCTTAACTGCATTTCTCTCTCTCTCTCTCTCTCTCTCTCTCTCTCTCTTTCTCTGTTGCTCTGTTGAGACGTTCTGTTAAGCCAAAATATACTTTTAATTCTCTCTTCGGGGTTATGGTGTGATACAACCCTAAAATCTGAACTCGGGGGACACTTTTAAGCACACGTATGTAATTGTAGTTTCCATGACAAAATATACACGCTTTATTTTGTTGACAAGTAAAGATGATGCATAACAATGCAGCAATATGATTGAAATTACTGTTACAATTCACCGATTGCAAGTGGTGATTGCATGATAGGATACGTTATATTACAGGCATAAAACAATTTTACGATTATACTGATGATTATGAATAACATGTTCGATAATAAGTCAGATGTGCTACAAAAATTCAAATAAGTTTAATTTATGAATATTTGACGAAATCCAACATCTTATCGATAATTGCAACGAAATAAGAGTAAAATAGACGTGATATTCTTGATTGTCAATATGACTTTTTTTTTTTGGCAAATACTAAAAGTGGGAGAATTATTCTGCCCTACTTTGGCAAAAGGAAGTGACAAAAGTGACATTTCTCGTAAAAGATCAAAATGTGTCTGTCATTTACACTGACGTCAATGGACTATCACGATGTCTTATCTAACATATCTCTTAGTAGGATGAGTGTTTCTGCATGAAATTTGGCCTGGAAGAAGAGCTTATTATGTGAATTATGAAAACATCAATAACTCAAATTCGGATGGTATGTCACTTGCTTCCTTTTGCCAAAGTAGGGCAGTATTCTCAGACGGATTAAGACACTAAAAGGGCATGTGCACTATTGGAAATAATGACTATGACCTTCTACGGAACCTTAAGCATTTATAAGAAATAGCGCCACAGTATACACATAAATTACATATTGTATACTCTTTGTGAACATGTAACACTTGAACCACAATATATGATTGGTTTATAATTCTCAAATAAAAAGAAAAATAAACGAAAACAACTTTCAGACTTAATAAGAAGTTTTTTTTTTTTTGGGGGGGGGGGGGTGGGGAAGGGAGGGGAGGTGGGGGGGGGGGCGATTGGGGTCGGTCTTGCAATCATGGTTTTCATAAATGTGCCTGAACGTTTGAATAATGTGTTAATAGTTCCCTTAAAACTTTCATCATAAACATGATAATTTATGCAGTATTTTGCTCTTAATGGTAGACAGTTCTGTGTGCAACGAAATATTACAACTACGCTAAAATCCGATATCAGGCAATACCCACTGGCATGGATTCTTTACTACGTATAGCAGACTTCCACTATTAAAACCGGAAACCGCATATTATACACTGTAATATCACGAAAACGTTTTCACTTAAGATTCCCATCGAAACTATGTAATGTGATCGACTGCATTCTTTGAGTCGTCACTTCAATCAATCTGCATGGTAAAATTAGAATTCATTTCCGAATGAAAAAGATCAAACCGTGAGAAATCCAGACAAGTCCGTTTACTCGTCGAAAGAAATCGGATGCCGTGTCTGATCTCGATTAAGTGCGTAAAGATTTGGTCCCTACCTATGAAATTACAAAGTTATTGGGTGTACTACGAATAGACAATGCTCGTCTCAAGTGTGAAAGTCCTGGACTCGTCTTCCTCTCAGTTCCCATTTTTTTTTTTTTTTTTGGGGGGGGGGGGGGAGTCATTCACACTGATTCTCATTAATGAAGTCGTCAATTTTGTAAACCTATAAGACACAACAATGGTGTTACTTTACCGTTCACTTTCCATTCTCTGAAAAAAATACATGATATACCTCAAAGTTTGCAATTAGAATGATATTGATTTCATCGTTTCTTAAGGACCACTTATATAGATATTTATTTATAGTCCTAGGCCGCATGTGCTTGACGATTAATAGTAGTATACAAATATAAACATATTAAAATAATCTTGTACATAACGGTGTTCTAGCCATGAAAACACCAAAACCTGTGTAGAATAGTGAAATATTCAATGTGACAAAGCGTATAAACAGACAAACCTTAAATCTAAATATGGTAGGGAGAAGCAGCACACGCTCACACACATACGTACACGACTCGTGTGAGTTTTTTGGGGTTTTCAGCTCATCTTGGGGACAAGTTGGTAAACAGTGCAAGGTTACACAGCGTTTATGCTTTCTGCAGCACTGTAGTTTACTCGTCTATCGCTAATACTTCCTTTGTGGTAGAAAACATTTTTCTACTGTTTACGGAAGCGACCGACACGATTGCGGAGAGGAAGAGCACAACGGCAAGGAGGGCGTAGGTTGTTGACGATCGCTGCAAAGGTCCTTGGCGCTGAAAATCTGTCATTATTCCCAATGATATAGAGATAAACGAAACACAATAACAAATAAAGATAACTGGGCCAGAGACAGCTATATTGGTGGCATGGCAGGGTGTTATCATCATGTTGCATAAACTTAACGGGAATTTCACTGCCAAGCGAAACGAACGGCTGGTCTTTGATTGCTGTTCGGGAATAGACACATTCTGAAAAGGCTGTCAGGGTGAATTTCCTTCATTTTAATTGACATCATAATATCACATATTTGAAAGATAATGGTGTAAAGTAAAATGCACAAACTGTCGTCTCGAAAATTATCTCGTTCCAATCTTTCCTAGCCCTTCAGATCTAACATTCCTTTCCAAAATAACGGAGCTAATAAAAAAAATGTAAGTTACCTGTTGGACAAAATTCATTCACTGTGGATGTCGAACCAAGTTCATTCATGCCAATACACGTGACGTCCGTGCAGCCTGGAGGGCTTGACGATACCGTGAACGATGACGAGCTCGAGTTTGACACTGTCACACTTCCAACTTTGATCTCGTACCTTTCGAGAGCAGGGTAAGGTTGGTCGATGTCGTTCACGTGACAAGAAATGATTAAACTACCTCGACAACTATTATCCAAACTTTCACTGAACTCAATGTCAATGATATGATCACGTGGTGGATCTGTCAAGGACTTATGAAGGGTGATACAAAACACTCATAAAAACAACGTCACGTCAAAAGTCATATCATAATAGTTATTATAAAATAAGATATTATTTATCGAGGGTAGCCTCTTCAGTGTTTCCACTGCTCTGCCAGAGGGTCATGCCACTATTTTCACCCTATGTCAGGTACCAATTGAGTATCTGAATATAAGAATAACCCAAGTCCATGGAATACCCTTTCGAGTAAACCTAAACAAACTTCATATCTTTTTTATTTGTCCAACAATATTCTATTTAACTGTGATGGAAAGGCAACATTGTATATACAAATTAGAACATATATTATTATGACAATTAACATTTATATTAATTGTGGAGAGGCCATTTTGTGTGATGGACTTGGGTCGTTCTTTGAATCATATGGACTTGGGTCTTTCTTTGAATCATATACATGGTATTCTGCTATAGAGATGAGAGAAGGATGAGAGATGGCGCTATAATGTGAATGTAAGCATGGCCTAAGTCCTTCATTCTTACATTCATATAAGATTTAACTCATTCATTTCAGGCACTTACGGGGGAAATTATGATTTATCATTATATACACAAGATGAGTCCATGCATAAGCTACAATTTCCCATGTCAAACTGAATTTGGCCAAAAATTGGACTTGGGTCGTTTTTATATTCAGGTCTTCAATTTATACACCTGGGTCGAGAGGGACATTGTGGGCAAGAGCGGATCCAGGAATTCCGTAAAGAGGGGGCGCCTTTACAAAATGAAAGGGGGGATGGAAGCCCCCCCCCCCTCCATTTTTTTCTTTACAGAAAGTGGTTACTTCTTGTGTTTTAACAAAATGATAAAGGGGGGGGGGGGGGCGCCCGGTGCGTTCCCCCTAGATCCGCCACTGGTGGGTAAAAACATGTTGTCCAAAGACGTATGCATTGGGCGGAATTCGAACTCGGGTCCTTTGATTTGGAGTCCGGAGTCTTATCCACGATGCCACGCCTCCCATACAGTGTGAACTACGGGGAATACGTAAAGAAGGTTGTCATTGATAAAACTAATTCAGATTTGAAAATTAAAGATTAAAAATGGTGGAAACTAGAAAGGCGGAAATAAGCAACAACTGTGGGATAGCTACCCGGGATAGGTATTGCATTTTGTGTAATTTAAACAAAGAATAGCATTTGTTTTTAATTTCTTATTCGTTTATTTCAAATTTGCATTCCAATCTAAATTCCCTACTGAATTGCAGGAACTCAAAAAAAAAAATGTTCAATTCCATTCATATTCACTGTTTTACACATGTGATGGCTTACTTAAAGGTAGGGAATCCCATTTACATGCCTCAAATGAAGAGTTGTATAAATACAGTGGTATGTTGAAGAGAGTATCATTTTAAAAACTCCCATAAAGTATTGAAAGTGGAAGGTAACATTTAGTACATTTTTATTAACCGTTAGATTTTGAATTGAATTTTTTTCGGGGCTCACCGTAAATTCCAGTACATTACTAGGCTACACTTGCAGACCCATGCACTGCATGTGTGTCCATCATGTATATTTTGTGAAGAAAGTTCATCAAAACTTACAAACATTTCTATATACATTCTTGCCACACACTCTATATGTTATTACATCAGCTCTTATACTTTTAGATTTGTGTTCATAGATAAAAGATACAGAAGACTGCAACAAAAAGGCTTAAGTGTGGCTGACACACAGAACTACTGAACAGTTGAGTTTTGTGCATTATTCAAATTGTAGATAACTGTTGACTTCCAAATTTCTCAGCAGTGGCCTAAACAAGTCCCCTGAGGTTCATATTTAATGTTTTGCTGCATTTTGGGAGGTCTGTAAAAGGTATCCCCTAACTTTAAGGCAAACTGCGGGATGAAATTGCACGGCTTCATGTTTGTAGATTTGCCCTATATATGTATGTTATACATGTATATCATCTCCAAATAACTATATTAACGCGTAATACTATGCCGCTGTAATGCCTGATATTTCAATGACATTAGAAGGCTTGAAAGTGATGACAGATGAATTCTTACTTTTGGGACAGTACGTTTTAACAGATGATGCCGCTCCGTTGCCATTTCGGCCAATGCACGTGACAGTAGTACACTTGTCTGGTCGAGGAGATAAGGTGACTGGGTTAGAGTTCGACAATATTTGACTATCTCTCTTGATGACGAAGTGTTTGATAGGCGGGAATGGTTGATTATGGGACGCAATATCACATGATATAGTCAAGTTAGTATGACCTCCGACCTCCCTCAGAGGTTCCGACTCTTGGAATTCAACCTGCATAGTGCCATTGGCTGGGGGCACTGTGAAAAAAAACAAAAAACAAAAACAAAAACATAGAACATCGAAACACAATCATATTGAAAGGAGAAAGGCGTTTTTCTGTACAGAGCACTCATTATGAAAATGGATGTTTTCAAGAAATTTCATTTCTAATGAATGGTATATTTCTTTATATATATATATATATATATATATATATATATATTGAAAACTCAGGTGTTCTTATGAAAACGCTTATGTTTATAAACTATCATAATAGTTGCATTCATGCTGTAAAGCAGATCTGCTGATTGGTGTGTTCTCGTCATCTGTCATCGTGTGTGCATATCATACCTCGTGGGCAATAGATTGCAACACTCGATGTCACTCCAAGGTCGTTAGATCCTACACAAAATAGTTCGATGCACCAACGAGGCCGTGGAGAAAGGCGAGCAGTAGGAGAAGATGACTGGGAGAGTGTGACGCCATCAGCTTTGATGACGTATGAATTGATAGCTGGATGTGGCTGGTTCTGAGGGATCACGTGACATTCAATCTCCAAGGAAGACCCCTGATCACGTGTCTTTATAGTTAACACGTCATCGGCCGGACCATCTGCGTATTGGAAATAATTGGACTGCCATTAATTTATCAAGCCAATTGTTGAAATGCAGGGAAGAAATATCAAAGATGTGGCTTAGTGGTAAGACATTCGGATTCACAATCTTGAGATCTCTGGTTCGAGTACTCAGACAATAGCATTTGTGCCCTTTAGTCTAGAAGGCAATAATACCCTCATAGCTGAGTCTTTCGGAAGAGACTGAATGTCGCGGTTGCTTGTTTTGATGCAAGCACTAAATTACTTTCTTAACATTGTTTACTTTAAAAAATCCAAAAGCCATTGTAAAACTTAATCTAATAGTAATTATCGTGATTAGAGTTACGGTAGTATGACCTATGGTTCTCTGTTTTGTTTTGCCAATATGCATAAAATCACTTACGGAGACAAGAAAGAATATTTCGGGATCATGCTGATGTGTAAAATATCAGCATGCCACACTTCATTTTTTGAAATTTCCTGAAAGCTCCCATCCTAAGTCAGGAGCCTGTGAATTTACAATGCGATAATTAATTCAATGTTTACATCAATGAAAAGACGCTCAGCCTTTACAAAGCTGACAGACCAGTGAACCAAAACCAGAGGATTAAGATACAACAACGAAAGAATCCCAATGTACCTTGCATTTATACACTGGGGTTGTTTTTTCGTTATTATAAAGACAATTTTATCCTTTTTATTGTATACAAGGAACCAACTGTCTATATCAAAGAATTGATAAAACTTGACAGCAATGACTGATGACTGTGTAGTCACTAAAATCCTAACCGTGTTCCAGATTTAACAAGCTGCTCAAAGACCTGACTATTTATGAACATATAAAAAAACAAAAAAAACAACCAAATAGCTTCAAATATGACACGTGACAGAATGTATAAAATATGTAGATTATCTGAGTAGTAAACTAATACAGATATGAATGGACAAATAAGTTCAATCTTTTGTAATTACACACCCTTTAATAATCAATAAGGATTGTCTAGCCAGAGAGCAGTTATTGATGTTCTTCGACAACTTATGATTTCATTTACAAAATAACCCCCCCCCCCTCAAAAAAAAATAACTTAAATCAATTATATGTTATAGTTTGTATAGTTTCTGGAAGTTTGTCAACAGAACCAAGATTTCATGTGAGCCATGTTACAAAAAAAAAAAAGTTGCTTTAAATCTGTAGAAAATGCATTGATTATTCATATAACCATTACATCTTGCCTTTACTGATGGGTTGCGTTTATTCCACAGAACTTTGTATAGCCCTAGCGGAGTGTATGGTCTAGTGAGTACTCATTAGAATCTAATTTTCACCCAAATCTATTGAAAGAAATCATAACTCTGTAACTTTAATAGAAACACACCACGAGTATATGATTTTCTATAAAAAAAGTCATACTATAAGTACTACTCGATCAATTATTTTATACTCAAGATTAGTAAACTAAGTCAATCAACGTTACTACCGAGGACAGTTTACTTCCATGTCTTTTTTGCTTGTGATTTGATGAAGCTATGCTTAAAAAAAAAACCAAAAAAAAAATGTTTAGGTTAAAAAAAAAGAATGAATTGTGACTTAATCTTCTAATCCTTTTGTCACTGGTAAAGCTTCACATGCCCCTCCAAATCCATCTTAAAATAATACGTCTTAGTGTCATTCGATACATACGTCTAACGTTCAGCGTGGCTGATTGTTGAGAACCGGAAATGATGCACTGTAGCGTCTTTCCATGATGAGAGGAGGAAGGAGTGAAGGTCAACACACTTTCGATGTTGTAATACGTCTTGTAGTGATAGCAGCGATCCGTGCAGTAAAAGGGTTTAGAATAAAAGCAGCTGCCAGAGACGCCGATGAAGAACTGAATGTTCCTACCGCAGGAGCGATGTATTTAGAGTGATGGTTATGTCTCCTGGCATCTTGTTTAGTCTAATCTTACGCCCTACAAGGTTAAATAAATAAACAATCACTGCTTGATGAGGTAAGTGTAACAAGTTCATCTAGAGTAAATCACAAAAACAATGTTTGTTATATCTGTGAAAAACCTTAGCACTCACCCATTCAAATGCGTATGTTAAACATGCATGTCTTGATAATTTTGGTATCAAATCTGTTGGTTTTACTTTGAATGCAACACCTCAAAATTAACTCCAAACTTATTCCCCATTCCAAGTCTACAGTAGGCCTCTAACCCTTCCTTGCCATACCGTAAGCATCATAAACAAATACCCGAGCAGCAAGGTACAAATGGCCGATTATCAAAGACTCTACCATTTTAGATGTAAGATATTTAGAGCGGACACGTAATCCAATGATAAACAAGCAGCCAAATGGGAGAAAATTCCGTAGCTTCTGATTGTAAGATATCTATTCGTACAGGTCCATTTACTGAAGTTACGATAGATTTTTATCTCGGATCATGTCACCTATTCTCCCTACAATACGACAAGCTAGATTAACATTGGTTTTTAAGGATATCTGTAAATTTCAAGGGATGGCTAATCGCATCAGTCCTAGAGTGGTCCACGTTGCGTGTATTGTTATCTTCTTTTACGCCCATAACATACCACTTTTCAATAAAACGGTGATAGTGAGCTTTTTCAATTTTTTAACTGGAGAAATAGTAAATTCCTTTATTGTTGACATTTTTGAAAACGTGTTTTTTCTTTGTCTACTGTAACACATTCATGTGTTTTCATCTTTCTAGCGAAATAAATGTTTTACACGTCTTGTTATTATGTAGTAATAAAGGTTACTTCCGTCGGTGTCGGAAAGGAAACTGAACAATAAAGGTTTCAAACTGGCTTCATCCTAGAGTTTTTATGATCATGATCAACAGGGAAATAGATCTGACATGAATGCTGGTGAAACGATTCCTGTTGCGATGATTGTTTATCAAAGTATCGTCATTTCCGTTTGGAGTGGCATGGCAGAAAAATCCAGCCAGAATGTGAAACATCAAAACTCGTTTTTGCACAAATAATGAGTCTACCTCTTCTAAAAGTAGAGCGTACATATCTAACCCTTTCCAACACATCGTTGAGGCAATGGAGTGGTGTCTGCCTTCGTGTTTCTGTTTATGTCGTCTTTCCTATCACACGTAAAATCTAGCGGTAGAAGTGTATATGTCTGCAGGTCTAGTCGAGTGGATGTTTCCCTGGTAACCCCATCTTTTGTCTTGTCGAGCCTGATTGCTATTTGTGACCACGCCCTCAGTGATCTGGACGCCGTCCAAGAACCAGCTCGCTGTCTGTGACTCGAGCACGCCACTCTCCGTATACACCGCGCAATGACTTGGCGGTTAGCCGTCACCGTACTTGGTACGGTAAAAGTCACAGCAACTGTAGAGTAAAATCAAAACGGAGTGATATAAGAAAACGTGCAAATGATTGTAAGTTAAGTTTGTTCACTATACGATCAATACCAACCTAATCATGAGTAGAAATGATATGTAGAAGAGAGACGAGATTATTGTCAAAAACATCAGGTTTAGAAATAATCATAACTAAGTGATTTATTAGAACTTAAGTTTTGTTTTATTGTGTCGTTTATTATTGTGTCTCCTTACTATGAACACAGACTGGTCAATGCTGATAGAACGTTCAAATACACTATACGAAACGCCATAAACGCACTTTATCATTTAAGAATATGAGAGGAAGGATATCTTACCACAGGAATGCACCGAGAAGAGCAAGATCCAACACGTGGCCATGGTTTGATGCGCCATGTCGACCCTGCAAGTGTCCAAAATACTCTGCAAGAATATTAAAAGCACACCTGATGATAAGTGAATACATTTACAATTAACAGACACACACACACACACACACATGTATATATTTATATAATAGATATATACATTTATATAAAAATACATGTATATATATATATATATATATATATATATATACATATATATATATATATATAGAGAGAGAGAGAGAGAGAGAAAGGAGTATGAAAATATGGAAATAAAATCTTCACTAAAGAACAACTGATAAAGAATCTGCATTGCTATCACTTCAAATCAAGGGAGTGAGTAGTTGCAGGCAATGTGTATCAAGTTCGTACGTTTTCAAAGTCTTTCCACAAGGAGATGCCAACAGTCAGAACGCATGCAGTCGCAGCCGACTTCCTGTAAATCTGTGATACATTTGAAACATCGAGACTGGGCTCATCGCAGACGAGGAAGCATGGGACTGCGCACAGACTCTGGACACAAATATCACTCCGCCTGCTGCCAAGCGTCATGTGCACTTGAAATTTATTGCAATTTACATCCTATCAAATTAGAATCTACGTCGTTTTGAAAGAGGACTTTTGGTGGATATTAGATTACCCTGTCTCTTTGGAGAAAATTCCGTAGATTTGAGTACATAAGAACCGGCGTGTCACTTACAAAAGCTGGGCCATATGCGAGCTTTGACACAAAATTGCCTTGTCAACAACATCAGGAACAAAATAATGTCATGTTTTTTGTTTCGAATGGATTCTTATCACGTCACATACCTTGCAAATGCGGGATATGTTTGAAGACTTGATATGATATGAGTTTAAGTAATATGTCAAGAAGTGAAGAATACTTGAGAAAATGTGAGAATTCCAAAGGAGATAAGATTGTATTTGTAACTCCTGTCTTTAAAAGTGAATGAGAGGAAACTTACATAAACGATTAACATTTCTGGTGTGGTACTATGCGAGCAAGGTATTATAGAAACATGCCCATTTCATGACGTTTACAAATGAGGATATTAATGTTCGTCACATGGATAGTAAACTTGTTTGTTTTTTCCCCGATTTTTTCCCCGATTTGACGCGCTTAGAAACATCAGTATTAAGCGCTATGTAAATGTTATTCATTATCATTATCATTATCACAAAAGTTGGTAATTCTTCAATAAAATATGAATATTACTGAACCAATTCAGGCTACAACGAAAAAAGAAAGAAAGAGAAAATATGTGTCAGAATTACGTAGTTGACTGTACTATATATTGTAGGCCTACACATATGACTTATGAATAATGGAAAAAGAATGAAAGACATAATTCGAACCCATCGAATAATTTAATTCAGAAGCACTCATTGTGTCGATAGCACGATTTCTATATACAACCCGGGCGTCTAGGTATGATTCATTTACAGGTAAGGCATCTAAAAAGAGTTTGATTGTTCTTTAATTTCAAAGAGTTAAAAAAAAACCACATTGTATATCACCGTACTAATTCTATTTTGGCCAACTCTTTAAAGCCCGGTCACACAGCGCTTTACGGCTTAATCACGGCCAAAACACGTCAAAAAATGGTCTCCCGTGAAGCAGACGATGTTGTTCGCGTTGATGTCGAGTTTAAGACGAGCTACGGTCGAGTTATAGACGTGGCAGGACGCGGGGAAAAATCGGAACGGCGTCGAACGCGGTAAAAAGTTTTGAACTGCTCAAAATTTTATTCCGCGGACAACCACGGGCGGCGCACGTGGTAAAGACGTGCAACACACGTGAAACACACGTGATAATCCGTGTTCCGGCAGTGATTAAAACTTGGGGAGACGCGGTAAGACGCGAAAGTTTAGCGGTCTGTCACGGGCAGAGCACGGTCATCTGACGCGTGTTACGCGTTGGTATCACGGGAAACAGTGTGTGTTTAGCGGCTTGTCACTGACAATGGATTTTTCTGCGTACATACACGTGGCTGGACGTGGTTAGCCGTGCTTAGGCAGTGCTTCAGCAGTGGAACAGCCGCCAACGGCCATACCCCGTACAAAGCACGGCCAAACCAAAATTGACCAAAAAATTACCACTTTAATACGACCACGTCCACCACATTTTCATAACTTTTTGTACGTGATTTAGACGTGGAGTGCTGTGTGACCGGGGCTTTACAAGAATGATTTTCTTCTATACAGTGTAGATGACACTTTTGAGTAAATGTTCGAAGGTTTACTTTGAATTGTGTGAAAGATAAATGTACTGCAAGAACATTATGAAAGTGTACGAGGATCCTTATATGCAGAATCTCGTGTTTATAATGGAATGTACACGGCTATCAATTGAAGTCAACTGATACGACCGGTAACTACATGTAAATACTGTTCTTAATGTTCAGTGTTAAAAGTGCAGACACTGGAGTTATTGAAAGTGCGTCTAAAATGTCAATATATTATGTTCAAATCTCAAACTCAAACAAGCTCTCTCTCTCTCTTACATCATAGATATGAATGATGTCAAAAGTCTACCGAACTCATATCTCATATCCACACTGTCTCCACTTGTCGTAATGGCATTATATATATAATACAGTATATATGTGACCGTGCATCACAAAACGAACAAAAATTCGCACACATTGATTTTGTGTGAAGACTGAAAACAGGTGAAATGGGTTAACCTAGCCGATCTAGACACTTTCATATTTTCTGAAAGAGCAAGTCTTCTTCTACATTATGAAAAAAATTGGGATTATAAAATGGGCAGGAAAGTGTGTTTTTAAGCAGTTTATCTCGAACATTTTTTGTTGTTGGTAGAATAGTGTAATATGGTGTGTCTTTAGAGTCCCCTTTATCTCTCTTAAAAACCTTGTACACTTCACTTTCAACTCTTATAACTTTTGACAGGATGATGCTACTGTTTTGAAAGTTAGAATTGATTATGGACAGAATGTGTCGATAAGGCAGGCTGAATTTCAGCTAAATCTGATAATCCCTTTATTGTTGTTACTCACGTGATTCAGATCCTGTTTTTGTCTCATTCATTGCACAGCCAACACGGCTTGGTAAAGATTAAGCGCTTGAATAGACGCTGTACTTCGGAGCCTCTTTTCTCAGTTCATGCTTTTCCTGAGTGTGTGCTTTCTTTTCAATATTTAGATAGGTTAGGAGAGTCCATTTGATTTGAGTTAGACATCATTTTAAAGCTTAAAGTCTGCTCTTTCAGAATATGCTCTTAACTAAAATTTCCTGTCTGGCGAATTTTTGTTTGTTTTGTGATGCAGGGTCACATATCTATATATATATATATATATATATATATATATATATATATATATATGTATATATTATATAATAGTTTGTTTGCAAAAACCGATAAGTCCATAATATTTGCCAAATGGAGATATTTGCGATTAAAGGCCAAGAAAAATAAAGAAAATAATAAGAATTTGTTTGCTTCTTTTGACCATAACTTAAAAAATATACCTTTATGTAGTGACCAATATATCATTTAAAAGGTATTATTTGGTACTTTGTGCCAGAGATCGTATTTCAAAATCTTCAAAAATGGACTTATCGGTTTTTGCAAACAAACCCTCCATATATATATATATAATTGTAGATGTCCCACAAATAAATACTTAATCGACTTAAATATATTATATCTGTTACCACCTTGACTATTTTTAACATTACATTCTTTACCAAATAAAACATTGATACCTCATTCTTCTTGGGTTTAAATAATTCATCGCTCACAATACAGACTATGCATAATACTTTATCTTTACTATCATTATCGCTGGTCTTGTGTTGTCTTACATTATAAGCATATGTATAGAATATATTATATATATATATATATATATATATATATATATATGTGTGTGTGTGTGTGTGTGTGTGTGTGTGTGTGTGTGTGCGTGTGTGTGTGTGACCCTGCACCACAAAACCAACAAAAAGTCGCCAGATATGGATTTTTATTTAAGGGCAGATTCTGAAAGAGCAGACTCTAGGCTTTGAAATGATGTATAACTTAACTTATGGACTCCCCTAACCTATTTAGATACTGGAAAGAAAGCACATACTCTGGAAAAGTGTGAACTGAGAAAAGAGGCTCTGAAGTACAGGGTCTATTCAAGCGCTTAATCTATAAAGGAGACCTCCGGATGATTCTCAGATTTTTGAATTTGAACAGCTATAAATTAGTAATACTGAGGACAGAGTTTCAGAATTTATGATACTTGGGATGAAGAATAAGAATATTTTCAAAATTTTGAACAAATTCCAATGAACAAGGATAATGACATGGCAGAGTCACCATTATGAATGCATGAATTGGGGCTCAAGGAGCAGAACAAAAGAAGAAGGCATGCATAAATTATACACAGGTGAACTCTCAAGCAAATGGTATTGTAATTGAATTACACTGCTACATTTCTGAAATATGTGAATCTTCTATGTCATCATCCTTGTTCAGTGTAATTTGTTTAAGGTTTTTCAAAGTATTGTTTCTCTGCTCACGAACCACAATAAATTCTAAAAATCTATACATGCAATTTTCGATTTATGTACTACATGATGTGAAATTATGAAAATCGTCTGGAATGCCCCTTTAACCAAGCCGCGCTAGCTGTGAGATGAAAGGGACAAAACACAGGATGTCAACCACCGGAGCAACAATGAAGGGGTTATCAGATTACGCTGAAATTGAACATGTTCTATCAAACCTTTCTGTCCATGATTAATGCCATCTTACAAAGCAGTGGCATTATCCCTTCAAAAATCATTAGACTTGAAAATGAAGAGTGTACGAAGGATTTCAAGAAATGGCTGAAAACACTCTTTCCCATTCGTGTTATGATCCCAAACTATGAATAATGTAGAAGAAAGATAGCTCTTTGAAAAATATGGAAAACTCAAAATTGACATAATTGACCCATTTCATCTGTTTCGAGTCCTCTCGTGAAATCAAGGGATGCGACTTTTTGTTTGTTTTGTGGTGCACGGTCACATAATATTATAATGTATAGACCATACATTCATTTTGTATTTTAAGTATAATTCAATAAAGCGCTACACAAGAAGGGGACGTTTTGATGGAGGGTTATTAACAAGGGAAGAAATAAGTCTGTCATGTACTTCAGTGAAGGATAAGAAAATTACTCATACTACCACACAGAATCAGTGAAAAAAACAAAGATGAAAATATGCTGTTTTATTCTTTTTATTTTAATAAAGAAGGTAACGACAGAGATTAGAATGCATCAACGATTTCTTTTTATTTTTGAAAAGAACAAGCTTTTAAAGTGCAAACAGATGATAACATAAGAACTAAATTTGTTTTTACAAAACATCCCTGAAATTCTATGGCTTCTAAGCTTTTTATGTTGTCATATCTGCCGTATGTGTATACAACAAAGTCAACTTAAAACTCTAACTTTGATTGCGAAATGTAAGCTTGATATGACAAATAATCCATAATATTGGCCTACTTCACGTGTTTACTGCTGTAATTTTACTAATTCACAAATTAATTCTCATTTAAGAAACAAGTCAATTCATGAGACAACAAATGTTTGTTCAGCTAGTATTCTGCTGTTGTTTACATGCTTCCTCTGTCTGACTTAAACAAACTGATATGCATATCAACATCGCTGGTCTGACGTGGATGAAGTGCTTGTCTCATTTGTCATGTCTGTCTAAATGTGTTCGATTTATAAAAATGCTCTGTGTAAACAACGCAAAACCAATCATCACTTCCGACAAATTACCATGAAGTTATAATTCTAATAGATGTACATATCATAATTATAATGTTAAGAGGGAAAATTCCAGTGCAAAGTGACTCGCCAGCATTCGACATATTACGTAGTGAACGTAAGTCATTTTTGCACCTCCAGATGTTGAAGGTGGCGCTAGTGCATTGCCAACCAATGCTAAAGTACTTTACACACATGTGTTCACAAGTCTTTAAACCTATTCGCTGTAATTGTCACAATGCTTCTAAACTGTGACGGAGTAGTTAAAGGAGACCTCCGGATGATTTTCAGATTTTTACATTTGAACAATTATAAATTAGTTATACTGAGGACAGAGCTTCAGAATTTGTGATAATTGGGATGAAGAATAAGAATATTTTCTAAATCTAGAACAAATTGCAATAAACAAGGATGATGACATGGCAGAGTCACCATAAGAATGCATGAGTTGGGGCTCAAGGAAGCAGAACAAAAGAAGAAGGCATGCATAGATTATACACAGGTGAACTCGCAAGTAAGCGGTATTGTAATGGAATTACACTGCTACATTTCTGAAATATGTGAACTTCCTATGTCATCATCCTTGTTCAATGTAATTTGTTTAAGGTTTTTCAAAGTATTGTTTCTCTGCTCAAGAACCACAATAAATTCCACAAATCTATACATGGAGTTGTTGATTTATGTACTACATGATGTGAAATTATGAAAATCGTCTGGAATGTCCCTTTAAGTCTCTCGAGTATAATTATAGTTTCACGTGGTAGATGTTGGCTCTCCGGTCTATACAGTCTGCGTGGCGATGCGTTATCATAATTGCTACCCAGACACTACATAATAAATCTACGAGCCTTGTAGTACATGATATCGTTGTGCAAGATCAGGATCTTCCAGGGTCCTTTTGTGGGGGGTAGTGTTCACGCTCGCTCTGTACCATCTTCACAGGCCTTTGACTATCGGTCCTATGGCTTTGGCTTATATTCCACATTGCACGTCTTATTCGAGACGAAGAGGTATAGAGGCAAGGGTTGACAGCGTGAGAGATTTTTGCATCGCTATTCTCCACTGTGACAATAAAACTAGTCTCACATAAGTCAAGTGGTGTGAAATATAAAACTAGGACACGAGGCTTGGAAAAAGGGCCACATCTTCACGTACTTGCCACCTGGGTGAGAAATAGGACAGAAAGACATTGAAAGTTGGGGGGGGGGGGGTAAAGATTAAGGTCACCCTGCTACTGCCATTAATTGCACTTTTGTACGGAACGTTTTTTTTTTTTTAATGAAAAAGGTGAAATATCACTAGCTATGCTTACCTTACATTATGATGGCTAGTAGTCTGTGATTAGCTGTAGAGGAAAGAGAAAAATTAAATATTTTAATTCCGGTTTCTTCCATTCGCAAGAAGAAATGCAGCACAGCTGTCGCTAAAAGAAGAGCCCGGGATTTCTAGATCAGGCTAAACGAAATGAAAACAGATATACTTCAAACATTAGAAAAGTATCAGTATCGACTCATAACAACAATGGCGTTTCATGCGTTCTGAACAGAAATGAATGGCAATAATTGTGCTTAAAGTCAGTGAATAAAATTAATGTAAAACTTTACCCCCATGGGAGAGGAAAGTTGTTTTCTTCTAATAGCGGCAGCAACACAAACCGCCACTGATAAGATGAAGGTGATCGTCAACAACGCTGCAGTGGTGGATTCGTGATGCAAAACTCCTTCTACAGTTTGCATCTCTGGACATGAGTTATCTGACGAGAGACGATACAGGCTGATGTCAAAATATCTGAAGGGTTAACATTCTCTACTTTCAACTTAATTGGCAGGGCAAGTCAACATTTCCAAGAGTAGTTTGAAATCTTGATGGTACCAATGGCACCTTACATCTCATCTGCATTTCTCTTTTGCCACATGTCGACCTATGAATGGTTTGTATTAACAAAAAAAAAAAAAAAAAAAAAAAAAGGGAAGCGTCAGCACCAGCTATGTTTCTGTGACGTGACCACTAGGGGATTTCTGTGCTCACTGACCCTGGGAAAATACCTGAACGAAAAAAGAGAAAGCAGCAACAAAAAACAAACAAACTCCCCCTCCTCCCTCTCCAAAAGCCAAACATGTCTTACCAAACAAATCGAAAAGAAAAGGTAAATGATGTATTCTTCCAAAACAGAAAGAACAGCTGCAATAAGGGAACGCGGCAGTTAGACAGAATGACACAAAACGTACTCCCCACTACAAATTCCATGCATAGGTACCGCGAGGCACGTTCTTGGCGCTTTGTGGTACAGACACCCGAGTGCACTCCCGTTATAACGAACATGGGTATTACGAAATTCCGGTTACAACGAAGTGAACATTCATTTCAGTGAAGCAACATTATCCGCTCTATATTTCTTATTGCTTATTCTTTCGGTTATAACGAAATTTCGATATAACGAAAAGAAAACTACTAGTCCCGATAACTTCGTTATAAAGGGAGTCCACCGTATCTGGTTTTCTTACCTGTAGGACAAAGTGTCTTCGAGGCTGCAATCAAGCCATAGGCATTCATGACCTCACAGGTGATGGTGGTGCAGCTATTGGGCACTGGTTTGATAGTGATCGGTGTGGAGCCATGAGTGGACCACGTGACATTATTCACTGTGATGGCGTACGAATGGAATCCTCCGTGTGGTTGGTACTCTCTTGGCACGTGACATGACACTTCAAACATGACGTCATTATCATCATCCAGGAACTCAGAGACTTGAATTTCAATTAGGCTGTCTGAAACATACAATCAAGAATATAGGAAAATAGGAATTAACTTCAAGAACACAAAAATTGATTTGATTAGCCTAATGATTTGGAAAATGCATCACATAATATTCTTTTTGAAAGCCTCTTTAATGTGGAAAGCAGTGGTATTCGTAGATACTTTTAAAAGTCCAGAGAACTTTCTCGAATGTTCTTCAATGTTCGCGTATACTTCATTGGTCAGAAAGACATGTGATTGACATTTTGTCATCACTTTTCTAATCGTTCGTCATGATGTACATAATTTTGTGTGCATATAGTAGTTAGTATGGGCAATGGGGAGAGGGGAATGCGATATTTTATAAACAGATGTACAACTTCCTGTATGGTTTCATTTATATAACTTGAATGTACTCCGTAGGCATTCTTTGAATTATGCGAATTTTTTTTCTTATCAAATTTCTGCACCATACCCAAAGATAAGAAAGCATCGTAATTTAGACAATTTATGTTCGTCATATAGGTTATAAGTTATAGGTAAACTACAGGTAACAACCAGCTGCTCGGACTCTAACACTGAAATGTTAAGGACATTCAATGTCACACATTAATTGGCGTACTCATCGAATCAAGGACATACCATGCAAACTACTCATAGTATTCACGGTGTTGTGACTGCTGTCTGTTATTTTCCATTGCTTCACTATCCCTTAATCTATAGAATCTCAGGAAAATGAATACAAAGTTGCATTAGTGCTTACCAGCATCTGTAGGACAGTATGTCTTTTCAAGCGATGTAGAGCCAACTCCATTTTGACCAAGGCAAGTCACGTGAGTACACTTGTCTGGACGAGGTGCTATGATAAAGGAAGGGATGTCTGACGACGAAACTATATCCTGGTCTACCTTTATGATGAATGTATGGATGGGAGGGTACGACTGATCACGCGGTTTCAGTTGACACGTAACCAAAAGGTTTCCTTCTGGATGGTTGGCGTCCTGTTGTTCCTCAAGTCTGATTGACAGGGCGTCGGCTGCAGGTGCATCTATCCATGTATGGCGATCAGGCAAGAAATGGTTTTGTGAGATGCTTGTATCATATTATCAAAATACCTTAGTCAATACCTGTACTAGAACGTGACAAGTCATATCATCGTCTCACCACTGATTTCCATGGCGTTCCTGGTGAACTCCTACAAGCTTAGAAGACTGAGGAATGGCCTTTCAAATGCAACATTCATACTGTAGCAATCACTCCTATTGTATATGGACACAATTCTACGCTCTCTTCTGCATAAACGACCCTACTGCACAAAAGCTTCGCTTGAACAATTAGACAACACTTCAAATACACACAAGCACACAAACACACAATCTCAAGTGAATGCTCATTTAAACATACAGTAGACAGCAGCTGAAAATTAATGAGACTGATTTACGTTTTGGACAGTAAATGGACGTTGTCGTTGTACTTCTGAATCCGTTGCTTCCTTTACACAACACGTCCACACACCAGTGGGGAAGAGGAGAAAGACGAGTTTGAGATGAAGACGATCTAGAGAGCATGACGCCACCAACGGTTATCTCATACATTGTGATGGGTGGAGATGGTTGGTCGTGAGGAGTCACGTGACATTCAATGATAAGACCAGGATTGACGTCAGGGTCTGAATGATTGTGAAACTTGATCGATATTACGTCTTTCTGAGGAAGATCTATAATAAAATGGATTTGAAAGGAATAATCATTGCATTTTTGGTATATAAGAGAAGATCTGTGGTTGGTTGACCTAACATCGATTTTATATTAACGTGCAAAGCATCTGTCAATCCTTAAGCTATTGACATTAATAACACACATGTACCGCTTTGTATCATGTATTCTTTTGTTGATTGAAATAATAATAAACTGAATTGAATTAAATTGAAAACACACAAATATAAAGTAGAACGTCCTCCCCCCCCAAAAAAAAAAATGTATATATATATATATATGAAGAGTTTGTTTGCAAAAACCGATAAGTCCATTTTTGAAGATTTTGAAGTACGGTCTCTGTCAAAAAGTACAAAATAATACCTTTTAAACGATATATTGGTCACTACATATAAAGGCATATTTTTGAAGTTTTGGTCAAAAGAAGCCAGAATTTTCTTATTATTCTCTTTATTTTTCTTGACCTTTAAAGGTCCAGTTTACCTTTGGGAGCAGTGATTTCAAAAATTTTCAAGATATCATATTTGATGCATATGTGTAGGTCTGTTGTATCATAAAACATCCTACCATATGAAATATTTGCAATAAAACCTAAAATATAAGGAGATATCAGGGTTTTTCTCAATAAACCGTAACTGTATACGGTTTAGTCTGGAAAAATTTTTATTATAACTATTGTTCACATTTTGTGTATTTAACAACACTTAACATCGATTATACGGATTCAAATTTTGACAGTGGTTGTTTCTATCCCTAACTCACATTTTAGAACTATTTTATAGCACTAATGCTTTCATCTGCAAATGGTAAATTATGCCTTTAATCGCAAATATCTCCAATTGACAAATATGGACTTATCGGTTTTTGCAAACAAACTCTTCATATATACATATATATATATATATATATATAATTCTGCAGCTCGTGGATTAAAACAAAAATATGATGATAAAACACTGAGATATAACTTTAATGTCAATTATTCTTTCCTTAGACATGCCTGCAAGTCTTTATCACAGTTTACCTGGTGGACGGAAGGTCTCGGTTGCAGTGGTGGAGCCAAAATCGTTCAATCCCGTACAGGAGACTTCGGTGCCCCCGTCGGCCCGAGGGGTGAAGGCAGTCGACGGCGAGCGGGAGGATGAGAGAGTGACGTTATCGGCTGTGATGAGGAAGGCATGGATACCTGGTGTCGGCTGGTACTCCTCGTCGATGTAGCACACCGCTGTGTAGATTTTCTCATCGTTCTCTCCCACGCCCTGGTTGAACTGGACATCGATTATGTTTTCTGTTTCCAGTACACGAAAAAAAAAAAAATGGGGCCAACAATGTCATTCGTAAGGAACAATCATGTAACACTTATTGAACATTCATCGAAGCGTCTAACACGAAAATTCAGAAAATGAAATACACAAGATCGCACATATGATTCAACCACATATCTTTGGAATATCAGGTAGAGCTGCTTAGTCGGACCTGAGAGAGAATTGTGTCATAACTGACACTAAAAAGTTGTCCCATTTGCGCCGAAATCTGCCCCTATCATCACTACATAAAAATACAATTGTCATAAAAAGTAAGGCCTTTGGAAGGGAACACCTATCATGCTAAGCCGAAATATGAATCCGTTCAGGCTGTTTGTAGCTTGTGTAGTTTTTAATATTACAAGAATTCCGATTAAGTGGACGCAATAAAGGGAATGACAGATACAGTCAACCCAGTATCAAAGAGAAGAGGGATGCAATTTGACTTTACCTCTGAAACAGTACAGCTCCGTAGCACGGGTTGACCCATGTTTGTTCTTTCCTTGGCACACAATGTTCATACACCTCTTAGGGCGAGATTCCACAATTGCTGACTGAACACTCGATGATGAAATCGTCTCACCGTCAACAGAGATCACAAACGCGTCGATTGGAGGTGTGGGTTGGTCACGTGGTTCAATGTGACACGTGATCAACAGATTGACCTCGTTCCCGGCATTCTGCTCTTCAATCTGCAGATCTATGATATTATGGCCCGCGGGAGGATCTGAGTTGAATATCATGAAGTTAATCAAAGTAAACAATTTTGTCCTATCTTAGCGGTTACTTTACAATGTATTCGTAACATGAGAATACGAAAGCAATATACATATACTATACAACAACACACATATGAATTGATATGCCACTCCTGCTTTGCTTGAAGGAAAATGTAACGTTTGGTATTCGTTACATGCAATTCCTTACAATCAAAGCGTTGGATTTTTAGCGATCTGTATCTGTTGCATTATAATCATCACATATCACTCAATTAGTTCCGAAATGTAAATTTACCCGCAACCTGTAAGTTCTCTGCCAGTACACAAGCTGTAATTATAAGATGTCGGAGACTCAATCGACATAAAGTTAGGTGCATTTCCTTCCGCGAGGTCAGCAATTCCAAGTTTCAACCCAAACGTACTATGGAAAAGATGCCTGTTGTCAGTTGGTGTAGACCTATTTTTAATAGTTGGAGAGTTGCTGTTTGAACTTAAAAGGAAGAATGTTTTTGTTATGTGATCTAAGGCACCTTAAAAAACACAATACATGAGAAGATGATACACATTTTTTCACTGTATTGTATTCATCGTATTTTTAAATCAAATGTCATGTATTCTGCTTACAGTTGTCCTATGTCCCCAAATACACATACACACACACACACACACACAAGAATAAATAAGTCATATCTGCAATATTTACCTGTAGGACAAAATTCTCGAACAGTGAGAGTCGATCCAAGTTCATTTATTCCAGTGCACGTGACGTCAGTACAACTTGGAGGGCGTGGTGATAGTACGAACGATGACGAGCTCGAGTTTGACACTGTCACTCTTCCGACCTTGATCTCATACCTCTCGAGAACGGGGTAGGGTTGATCAACGTCGTTCACATGACAAGAAATTGAGACGATGCTTCGATCACTATCATCCAAACGTTCGTCGAACTCGATGACTATGATATGATCACGTGGTGGATCTGTCAAGGAATCATGAACATTTATAGGAGCGAATCAGGGGAGACTGCCACTGAGGGAAAATCGTCACATCAAACGTCTGTCTTGAAATCTGAAGTAAAGACATCCATTTGTTTTTGTTTTTTGCTGCCCCTCAGATGTTTTGAACAGTGCATTCCCAACCAATTTATAAGTGCTATGCTGGTTGTAGGTCCTACATTTTAAATTCCATACACATTCGTAATTTCATAGGTTGGTACATAAATTGTGTAGTCTTAACCATAATTTGAATGCGTCGATACCTAAAAAGTGTTGATACACACAGTTCATTTTCACGTTATAAAGAAAGACACATAATGATTATCTTTATGTATTGTAGCTACAGATGTCTGATAGGCTGCAATTGCCAAAATGAAATAATGGAAAAGAATGTAGCCTTACTTTTGGGGCAGTAGGTTCCAACGGATGATGCTGACCCGATGTCATTTTGGGCAATACACGTAATATTCGTGCAGCTGTCCGGTCGAGGAGATAGGGTGATCGACTTGGACGTCGACACGGTTTGACGATCTCTCTTGATGACGTAACTTTTGATAGGCGGGAATGGTTGATTATGGGACGCTATAGTACAAGATATAGTGAGATCAACACGACCTCTGACCTCCCTGAGATCACCCAACTCTTCGAACTCAACCTGTAGAGCATCATTTGTTGGGGGCGCTGTGCAGAAAAAAAAAAACATAGAACATTGGAATACATTGATTTTAAATACAAAAATACTGAGAAGCTATAAATAATACATATCAATCAGTACTGAGATGATGGATTTGAAATCCATAGTCTCATCAAGTGACACATTCCATCTCTTTTTCTAAAGAAGAAAACAGTATGGTAATTACAATAACCTATCACAGTAACTCAAGTCATGGTACAGAAAATATCTGACTCAACGGTGGTTTGGAATTGTTGTGTGTGTGTGTGTGTGTGTGTGTGTGTGTGTGTGTGCGTGTGTGTATGGGTGTGTTTGTTTGTTTATCATACCTCTTGGGCAATAGATCGATGTACTCGATGTCTGCCCCAGGTTGTTCGTTCCTTCACACGACAGTTCGATGCACCAACGAGGTCGTGGAGAAAGGCGAGTAGTAGGAGAAGACGACTGGGAGAGTATGATGCCATCAGCTTTGATGACGTATGAATCGATGGCTGGATGTGGTTGGTCCTGTGGGCTCACGTGACATTCTATTTCCAAGGAAGACTCCTGACCACGAGTCTTGATAGTTATCACGTCATCGGCCGGACCATCTGTGGGTAAAGTTAAATGAAAATGATTTTAACTGTATTCTAGAAACATGTCAAAATAGGAAAGGCATGTTGACTTACTAAATTTCATTCAAGTTTCGTATTAGGTAAACATAAAAAAGACATGTAAATCTCGTCTGTCTGTACTCGTGCAAATGAGATAATGCTGTGGAAACCAATTCAAAGTTGTTATATAGATGATTTGTAATACAGATAAAGAATAGCAGGTTACTGTATAAGATGTTATTTTCGCGAGGATTTAATTTTTGCGAATTTTGCGAATCACAGGTGGTTCGCGAATTACTTTAATGTTTGATCATATTTTTGTATAAGGTTCAGTATTAGGACCTACCCTGTTCCTATTTATTCCCCTTTATATTAGCAATTTGCCATGATCGATAGAGTCGCTTGGGGATAATTTGGGTTTATTTCTTTCTTTTTGTTTAAAAGTTTGAATACTGATTTGAAAAAGGTTGAACATAATTTATTATCTGTTTTGAAACGCTGCAAATTAGCAATGGACAATGGACACCGAAACAAAATAAATAGTTTTCAAAGGTAAACGTGTTATGTGGAAATAAATGGGAATATTAACATAGGCACAGATATAATAGAACGGGTAGTTTTTACTTATTTTCTAGGAGTTAATATAGATGAGAACTTATTTTTGGTAGAAAAAAAAAAAGTAAAACGTTGTCTGCTTCAGAGGACCTACAGAGCACACTGGCACCTTTAATTTACAGTTGCTAGATATTTATAAACGGTACAAATTTGTAATGGGATCTTCAATGTATGACTTATTTAACATAATCTGCCTCACCATTTGTCTGACTACTAAAATCAAGGGCCGTTATGCCACAAATCTATAAGGCAAATTTTGAATCTTCTGTCAGCAAAAATCAAATCTGGTATTAGTATACAATATTCAAGTCAAATGTAAGCGGTATAATTTGGAGAGGTTTGCCTGATGATGTGAAAGATATATATTCTCATGACATTTTTTCTTCTCAAATCGTATACGAAAATATCTCGTAGCGAACGGCGATTGAATGCCCCCCCCCCCTCCATTACAAACATGTAAATTTGTGTATTGGAATGTTATTTCTGTTAATATCGCAGATAAAATTTAAAATTGTGAATAGTGAAAGCGGTACTATAAGTCTTATCGTGAAAGGATTAGCTTTGACTTGCATTCTTGTTATTGCTGTTTTTTACACCTCATGTAAACTAATGTTCTTTTACTTTTGACTACTTCATGATTCATATTAAGTTTGTTATCGATGTCATCGGTAGGTAAATAATTTCATCTCATCTCATCCCATCTGATTTCATTTCATGTCATATATGAAATTATCAAATTGCCTAGAAATGTATTTTTGTTGTTTCTTAATCTGAACGTCAACTCTAAGTTTGAAATGATTTTGATGTCTTTGTTTGAATGAAAACCGATTAAGGCCCATACATTAAAAAAGTTTTAGTGTTATATTCAGCATAACAAATCTTTGCGCATGTAGTATAGTGTAAAAGCTACTCAGTTCCTTATTTCTGCTAATGAAACAAGCAGATGCTTTCAGGAAAACAAACCCAGTGCAATCATTCTTCTTTTTTCTTGTTTAAAAATACCATACGTTCCGTCAAGTGAAGATATATTTTTTTTTTTATAAAAGCAAAAATAAGCCCGTCAATGTGCTGATTTATTATTGACTAATCATGACTGTCATACAATTCTTCAAATATCAATTTTATATTTGTGACCCTGCACCTCAAAACAAACAAAAAGTCGCCAGACATGAATTTTTAGTTAAGACCATATTCTGAAAGAGCAGACTTTAAGCTTTAAAATGATGTATAACTCAAATCAAGTGGACTCTCCTAACCTATCTAAATATTGGAAAGAAAGCACAAACTCAGGAAAAGTGTGAACTGAGAAAAGAGGCTCTGAAGTACAGTGTCTATTCAAGCGCTTAATATTTACCAAACCGTGCTGGCTGTGCAATGAATGAGAATGAATGAGAAAATATGAAAAAAGTCAAGTTCGGCTAGGTTGACCCATTTCACTTATTTTCAGTCCTCACGCAAAATCAGTGTGTGCGACTTTATGTTCGTTTTGAGGTGCACGGTCACATTTGTGTTACTTGCGTACTCATGTTCATTTCAAAGACAATCAATTTATATTTTGTCATAGTTATATTTCCTGAATGAAGAAAAGTACTCTTGCGAAATAAATCGAAATCAGTTGAAATTACGTGTACAAATCACCTTTTTGAAATGAAAGATAATAGTAAAAGTGATTAAAATCGCAATAGCAAAGCCGCTTCATGCACACAGTGTCGTGAATGCACTTTAGGAACATGAATATGAACGTTTACATGAATTAATTTCGGGTGATATTTAGTACATAATACGTCTTAAGTGACCCAATCTTTATAAACTTTGCTTTTCGGTGGGGCACTCTTTTTTTTCTATTCCAATGTTTACTTTTCTGTCAACTTTCCAAAGTGTGCATTTCTATTCTTGGTTATTTAGTAATGATGGTAACTGTATAAAATTTGACCTTTAACGGTAGCTCTATTGTATAATGTGTGATTTTTACAACTCATGATATTTTTGTTATGTATTATTACAAAAATGAGAAAAAATGTTTTAAATTTAGACTTTGTTTTGATTTTTTACAGATGAATAGAAATCAATATCAATTGAACTGAAGTGAACTAGACTGGAGTCAAATTTAACTGATATTTATGCAGGCGGTATTGCCCAAGCCCGAAAAAATTGAAGAGTCAATATCGACTGACTTTGGGATCCTCCAATGCACACGCTCACGGCCGACATGAAACAAAATACAGACATAGTTATGAATGCGCTTTTACTCAAAAGTCCATGTTCATAAAAGGGGTTTGCTCAGTCGAATATGTACACGTTATAGTAACACAT
This sequence comes from Diadema setosum, assembly GCF_964275005.1. Classification (NCBI taxonomy): domain Eukaryota; kingdom Metazoa; phylum Echinodermata; class Echinoidea; order Diadematoida; family Diadematidae; genus Diadema; species Diadema setosum. The sequence continues at coordinate 7,146,005 of NC_092696.1, read as the reverse complement.
TTTTCCTTTGAGGAAAGCAGATGACATCTCCACCGACACATCCTCGTTAGACGTTTGACGATTTACAATGCGTTGATCTACCATCGAGAACTATCGAAAAAAAAGTGTAGTCTCTTTGCCAAAGCCTCACAAGTTACAACGCGCAGACAGAACACAGCACACAGACACACAGACACACAGACAGACACACACACACACATTCACAAACATAAATTGAGACATTGTAAGCGACTGTATAATTATAAGTGGTTACATACGTCTTACGCTCAAAGTGGCTGATTGTTGAGAACCGGAAATGATGCATTGTAGCTTCTTTCCATGATGATCAGAGGAAGGAGTGAAAGTTAGCGCACTGTTGACATTGTAATACGTCTTGTAGTAATAACAACGGTCGCTGCAGTATTGAATATCGGTGCGTAGAGACGCCGATGAAAGGTTTAATGTTTTGTGCCTGTGGAACGACGCATCTTGCGTGATGTGTGTGTCTTCGCGATCATGTTTAGCAATTTTTGGTCTAATCCCACGTCGCTACTGGCAAAAAGACTGTAAAGAAGCCAGTACTGCGTAAAATGAGTCTGCCAACTCCACATAAGTCAAATTACACCAGCTTCATCTGTGATATATGCGAACCTCTCATTCCTCACACCAATAAATTCATGTTTAATGATTTTATGTATACCAATTTTTGTAGTATATTTTTGGTTCATATTTCTAAAATTCTGCACTTCCCATCACTTTCCATTTGGCGCTAAAATCAAATCACATACCGAGACTTCTTATTTCTGCTTACCCTATCACAAATCACAGAGTAGGAAGGCCCAAAGTGATAGTAAATAGAAAATGTTATCCTTTTTACTTGAGGCTATAGAGTCCGGACACGCAAACATATGAAACTCAAGCAACCAATTGGAAAGAATCACCATAGCTAGTCTACACAATATATTCATCCGTAAGCGTCTATTAGTAAAGTTACACTTAATTCAAATTCGTTATGACTCTATTCTCATTTTCTTCATCTCAGCAAGCCGATTATTTATTCTATTTGGAGAACATCTGTGATTTTAGAGTCCATGCTAGACGAACGTAGAGTGGCCGAAGTCAGGTATGGTGCTATCTTCCATTATAGGCCTATAAACATTTGTTGCTAATTCGGTAGGAAATCCCAACTTTTCAATAAGTTTTACAAATGGGAGAACTATGTTCTTCTATTCCAAGTGATTTTCAAGTTCTGTTCCTTGTTTACTTACCATGCCACATTCCGACATATTCGTAATTTCAGGTAATAAACAGGATCTTGCATCAAGCTTCATTAAATTGTACTTCCGTCGACGTCGGTCAAGAAACTGCAGAATTAAGACAACTGCAGTGGCAATGTTTGAAATTTCATTATTCTGTATAATCAAGCGAAGTATCTAATATGCATACCAATAAGATGTCCCCTTGTATTGCAATTGTGCGTTAAAATATTGTAATTTCCATTTTAAGAAAGATGGCAGAAAAATAGGCCGAAATGAGATAAATAAACACTTGTTTTTCTGCGAGCCATGTACTTAGCTCATGTGAGAATATAACGCTCCCTTATCAAACAACCTCTGCTCGTCATTAAGGTACTCGCACTATGTCCATAGTCAATATTCTATATATTCCATCTTTTCTATAACGTATAGAGAATCCGATTCAACGCTCTCTTTTTCTGCTCGACGAACTTGCAAACACTTCTTCGAAATGAACAGTATAGCAGCATGCTCTGCTTCATACAATTGTCCCTACATACTCGACAACCTTATCACTAGTTACGTAAGATTTCAGATTCTCTGTATTTCTAATACTGTAACAGGGGTCATTCCAGGAATGAAAATACGGCGAATTTTCCATCACACATGCATTTCGCTAGACAAAGGTTACTTCCGTCGCTGTTGTCACCCGGTGAAGACTACATCATGGATACAATAACTAGGCAGTCCTCTCCCCCATACTGTCTTGTGTGTGACCAATCGCTTTAGTTCGTTGGTCTGCTGTTGAACTTTTACTACTCAGACACACGCACACACACACACACACACACACACACGCACACATACACGCACATGTGATGAACGTACTCATTAACTGTTTACTTCTTGAGAGTAACGGTATAAGTTCCATACTCAATAATAATACAAAGACACTCAGAGAAGATCGTTGATGATCTGATCGACCATAATATTTTTCTTACTTTAATTCGCAATATGTCTTGTTATATAAATCACATGAATATACTCACATATATAAATGAATACTTTCTAATAGAATAAAGGAAACACCACTGGAAAAGATAGAGGTAAGATTTTTTTTGCGACATTATTGTAGTCTTCAATAAAAAAAAAAAGTACACACACATCATGAATATATTTTGAAGATAAAATTTTGGTAGCTTATGACAATTCTTGTTACCAGTAAGATACCTCTGAATCAAATGAAAATCTATTCATCTTCTTATATGTCAGTATGTGAAATAAAGAATTAACGAAAGTAACAAACTAAACACACTGTCGTTGAATTGGCTGAGTGTAAAAGTTCTCAGATTTTCTAAAATCTATTCGGGACAAATCCTTATCATGGCACCATTCAGCGGTGCAATCTCGTTAACGTCGGAGTGTTCTGACATGATATTAAAAGATATCAGACTGACAATGACCACGCTGCCAAGTGTAAAGACAAATATAATGAGCAGAAATCTACCCCTGTCCGCGAACGTTTCTAGAGAGATTTACCACGTAACATATCGTTTGCAGGTCGAAAATTGTGCGTAAAGCGACTGATGAGCACCATCTTTTCGTAATTACCAAATTTCGGTCACTTTTCACAACCGTCCTGTCTTTTATCCGGTCAGCCTACAGCGATAGGTATCTGTAGGTTGACTTGATCGCGTGTTTCCCTGATAACCCCACGCTTCGTCCTGTCGAGCCTGATTGCCGTTTGTGACCACTCCCCTAGTGATATGGACGCCGTCCAAGAACCAGCTTGCAGTCTGAGATTCGTACACTTGGTTCTCGGTACACCGCGCAGTGATTCGGCGGTTTGCCGTCAGGCTATTCGGTACATTCAAAGATATGGCAACTGCAGAGGAAAGTTCAAATAAAGGGATTTCAAAGTAAAAGCAATGATTGTCTTGACTTTAACTGATTTTCCAATAAAAGAATCAGACTACTTGCCGGACGTACAGTGTAGTTGCAAGATTGTTCATTTCAAACTTTATTCCAATGCAATTATTGAAAAAAAAATAGCATTTTGTACAAAGAAGTCAAACAAATTATTCACCAATACATCAACATAGAAATTATTGAGTGCTGTATCCATACATGAAATGCATTGGTTGAGACAATACTCTCTACTCACCAAGGTTATATTTGCCTTCTTCCTTGGAACTAAAGAAAAACAAATATCTTTGAACAAAGAAATAGAAGTTGGTTCAATAGGTTTTTTTTTTATGTGTATGAACGTTGTCGAAAACGTTCGCATCGATTGTTTCTGAAAAAAGGGAATGGTTACACATCAATTACACAATATGATGAGAAATTTTGAGGAAAGAGATCTTACCACAGGAATGCACTAAACACAGCATGATTCCACATGTGACTGTAGTTCGATGGGCCATGTCAATCTTCCGATAGTCCGAGAGTGCCGTCTGCAAGAAATGTAAGGGAAAAAATAATGGAGTTAATGTTAATAATATTAATGTCTATATCTTCAGCTATCTATTTATGTATCAAAGTATGTCCAAATGTATATAATATATTGTATCAGAATGTAACGAACATTTGGAGAAAAAGTAGAAAATCTAAGGCATAAAATGTATGACTTTATAAGTGCAATATCTCAAAATGTGACATCACATGCCCCTCCTTGTAATGAGCATGCAAGACCCTAGCGTCTGAAGTATTCCTACCACGAAGAAGAATCAGGTCAGTACACAATATGTAGTCACATATGGACCTCTTGAACACACTGCTCATGCTGGAACTCTTTTGTAGCTAAATTTGCTTTGAGCTCGCATCGGCAATGTGATCAAGCTCTGTGAGCACACGTGTAGGCACACAACGGTGCTGTGTCACAGACTCAAATATCACTCCGCCTAGGGCCAGCCTGCAGTGTGGTTTAGTTCGGTTTATTTTATGTAATCAGTGCAATTTGCTTTAGCAAAGCTGTTCTTCTGCAAATCCGTGAACAATCATAAATAGAAAAAAAAAAAACACAATACTGCAGAGTAAGTGGCATGACTAAAGTAACAATTGAAAAAGATAAACCAAAAAGAAATAGGAAACAAACATCTAAGATAACATTGAATAAGAACAAAGAAGAACGATTCCGGGCAGTTGCTCCATCTAGCAGAAAAAAAAAAAAAAAAAAAAAAAAAACTGGTTTAAAACTGGACAAAGAATCAAAGCCTTTTTAAATCATTAGTTAATGAATCCAACTCTGGACGCCCCGAAAAAAAAAAGAAAGTTATTTTCCCAGATTCTGTTTTTAGCTTCCTCTTTACCTTCGTAATTGTAAATGTCATCTTCACAGCATTGAATAATCGTAAGAGCCCGCCTTGAGCCAATTAGGGGTTATTTGAATTTGTTTTGTGTTGCTAAGATACACAAGCATCTCCACATCTGAAGATGCTTATGCAGTCAGCGGATTAATATTTTCCATCAAGTTATTGTGAACCCCTTTTCATTCCTCAATTCTATTGTATAACAAAAGCGATGGAAATTATATGCTCAACAGCTGATGACCGTATGGTTTAGTTTCGAGGTATACAAGAAAGCGAATTTTTTAAAACATCATTATGACATCGCAAGACATTTGTTGTTGTTGCTGTTGTTGTTGTTGTTGTTGTTGTTGCTGTTGTTGTTGTTGTTGTTGTTGTTGTTGTTGTTGCTGTTGTGTGTGTGTGTGTGTCTGTGTGTGTATCTGTGTGTGTGTTTCAAGCAAAGCAAGTACCTTCGCCGACAAAGGAAAATACTGAAATACAATCTTCACAGAAATCTCAATAACCTGTCTACTATTATATTTCATTTCAGTGGATATGTGAAACGTACAGGTTATCAAACAGACATTAGACAACATATTTTGCATGATAGGTGTTGTAAGATAATGACATTGAGTTAATCTTTGAATTTAAAGAGAAAAATGACTAGCAGAAGAAAAAAAATATATATATAACATGATAATAAAGAGAAGCATGAAATGCAGTTTACGAAATGATGTTGATATCGGATTATTTGTTTTACAATGTAGCCGTGGCTTCTATCATTTTTGTCTTTTCATAGATAAAGACTATAAGAGAAATAACTGTATACAAAATACAAAATACAAAAGGTGGATTGACTGCAGTAAGCAATGTATAGTATGTTAATTAGTTACATTCAAACGTTTAGGGTTAACTTTGATTTTAAAGTTATACATTGGAAGAGTTATCATTGAGAATCCTGAAAGCTATTTTCTCGCAGTATGAAGATTGTACTGTGCACAAGCTATAAAAAGATAAAATCCAACAGTGCACTATCAGCAATTTGATACTGTGGCCGTAAAATAACAATCATGAAATAACTATAAAGGAACTTATGTGACAGGATGTGAATCAAGACTTGATACTTTGTTAGAGAGCCTCATGAAAACATCGACACTAATGATAATTATCTAGTACTTGAACAAAGCTTGCACAAAGCAAATATCATCTCTGTCATTCCGTTATAGTTCTTTGTTCTTGATATATTTTTTTTTTTTTACTGAGTCACAAAGTTGTCGGTTACTCACAGAAAATTTACATTCGTAAAGGCGTACGATTATTATGATGTCATGATTTCATGATGACGATAAAAACACCATCAAAGCCTTCATCTGCCGTGAAGCCTTCTTACACCTTGTCGTGTAAGATCATAAGTGAGTTAATGTTTGCATTTGATTTGTTGTTTCAGCAAGAAGGGTTTTATAACCGATCAAGTGTGCTATGGTGAGTGTTGACTCTACTCCAGGGACCGATTCCTTGTCCTACGACGTTCCCACACTCGAAGGATTGAGAATGAAGAATAATTTCTTCTCTCACTGTTGCTGTCGTTGTTGTTGCTTTTTTTTCACATGAGGAAACTATTTCCTTGTAAATATTGTAAAGACTTTTGCGCCTTTCTTCGTAATTGATCGAAGTCAGATTTCGTGTGTGTGTGTGTGTGTGTGTGTGTGTGTGTGTGCTTCTGTGTAGACACAGGGGTTTTGTTCATTTTCTGATCTCTCGTATATTTAGACATTTTTTTCTTTAAAGAAAACTATGATCAGAAGTAGAAGCCATCGTTAATTTCTTCGTTCTCATAATGTGATACTTCGTTCTTTTTGGACGGATTCCAGAAAATCGATCCCGTCATATTTAATTATTCGTGAATTTTCGCAAGCACGACGCGGGCGGGAGTTGAGCTTGCCGTGTGCAAAATTTCCTTCTGCTCGTGATCTAATCCGAGAAAAATCCCGTCCTAGTGAAAACGAGTAAGGTACTCGGCCAAAATAGTCAGCTGTAGCATGTCAGTGATCTTGTCCATACGCCTCCGTCCTGTTCAGGAAAGCTAAACTGCTTTGGGGACGGGAGTCCGAGTACGGGGACTGTCACAGCTGATTGCTTCCCCGTATCCTCGGTCCTCCCGTCGTGTAGCGAAAACTCTCTATTATTACCATACGAGTCGGTTGTGTGTATCAGCTGCTGCAGTCCCTTATGTGACCGTGCATCACAAAACGAACAAAAAGTCGCACGCACTGATTTTGTGTGAGGACTGAAAATAGGTGAAAAGGGTCAATTTGGTCAATCTTGACTTTTTTATATTTTCTGAAAGAGCAAGCCTTCTTCTACATTATGTTAAAATTTGGTGTCATGAAATAAGCAGGAAAGTGCGTTTTTGAGCGGTTTATCTTGAACACTTTTTTCGAATAATGTGACTAGGTGTGTCTTTAGAGACCCCTTTCATTTCTTAAAAATCCTGTACACACTATTCACTTTCAAGTCTAATAACTTTTGAAAGGATAATACTACTGCTTTGAAAGTTGGCACTAATCATGGACAGAATGTATTAATACAACATGCTCAATTTCAGCTTAATCTGATAATCCCTTCAGTGTGGTTAAACCAGTGGTTGTCATCCTGTTTTTTGTCCCATTCATTGCAAAGGTAGCATGGCTTGGTGAAGATTAAATGCTTGAATAGACCTTGTGCTTCAGAGCCTCTTTTCTCAGCTCACACTTTTATGGAGTGTGTGCTTTCTTTCCAATATTTAGATAGGTTAGGAGAGTCCATTTGATTTGAGTTATACATCATTTTAAAGCTTAAAGTATGCTCTTTCAGAATATGCTATTAATTTAAAATCCCTGTCTGACGACTTTCTGTTTCTCTTGTGGTGCAGGGTCACATATACACACATAAGACAATTTGCGGGGGATGCGGTGACGGGTTGAGACGGTGGGGCCTGTGCATGGACGAAGGTTCAATTTGATATGTGCTAACTAACCTGTAGTAGTCTTGTTAATCAAGATAAGTGACAGGCCGACGCTGGAGGAATTAATACACGGCAGAAATAATGATATTCAAACATTATTTATCATATGTTTGAGGGAAGAAAAATTATGAAAAAGGGGTAAAGTAACACCACTCTTCCTCGTAAGTGCTTATGACAGCGTCCAAATCTTCAGTGTATTCTATATCCTGACACTCTATTCCTAACAGACTGACATCAGACACCGGTCAGTTTTATGTGTTTGTGTGGTTTTTTTTTTTGTTTTTGTTTTTGTTTTTTTTTTAACTCAGTATGGATCTGGCACAACTGACACTTCTTACTTACGAATATAAAGTAGCATTTTGTTTTGTTTTTTTTTTCTTTTGACCAATGACTTGTAATAAATACCGTCACCACACAATGAAACCCCCATGTTGCAAATTTTATTGATACCATATTTCGGAGTAAGAGATAAGGTGAAGTCAGGACGCATCACCATCAACATCATCACCATCACCATCACCATCACCATCACCATCACCATCACCATCACCATCATCATCACCATCACCATCACCATCACCATCACCATCACCATCACCATCACCATCACCATCACCATCACCATCACCATCACCATCACCAGCACCATCACTATCACCAGCACCAGCACCATCATCCGGTTCACCATGATCACCACCACCATTCACGACTATTGGTCAATAAATTTGAGACGATTCTAGCTCATTATGAAGAAACAATAACAAAAATACGCAGCAAAGTAATTGTCTTCCATTAGGGGTTATAAAGTCTTTTGTAATAACCCTGAGACAAAAAGCAAAAATAAAAAAGCAACATAACATAAAAACCCCAGCTATAACAAACTCGACAACATAACTATAATAATTTATTTTACTAACGGATTTTGAAGATTATTTGAAACATTTTACTGGATCATTTCCCATCCCTTCACATTTCCTTTTTCACGCAAAACAACAACAACAACAGCAGCAACAACAACAACAGAACACTAAACAATGGAAAAGAAAGTTTACAAACATCAAGAGATAAAACACATTTTTCGTATCATTTACTCTAATATGTTTATTTTATCATGCATCTATCAACTTTGATATTACATTGTGACCGTGAACCATAAAACCAACAAAAAGTCGCACACATTGGTTTTATATGAGGACTCAAAAACGGTGAAATGGGTGAACCGAGTCGATCCTGTGTTTTTCATATTTTCCAAAAGATCTATCCTTCTTCTACATTATTTTTCGTTTGGGATCAACACATGAATGGGAAAGTGTGTTTTCAGCACTTTTTCTACAACCCTTTTTGGGGAGAGAGTAGAATGATCAGGTACGTCTTAGAGGCCCCTTTTCATTTCTTGAAATCATTTGCACACTCTTCACTTTCAAGTCTAATAACTTTTGAAAGTACAACGCTACTGCTTTGAAATTTGGCATTAATCATGTACAGAATGTGTTAATAGAACATGATCAATTTCAGCCTCATCTGATAATCCCCCAATGGTTTCAGTCCTGTGTTTTGTCCCTTTTATCGCACTTACTTAGTGCGGCTTAAAGAGTAAGAGCTTGAAAAGAGTGTGTAAATCAGAGCCTCTTTTCTCAGTTCACACTTTTCCAGAGTGTGTACTTTCTTTCCAGTATTTAGATAGGTTAGAGAAGTCCATTTGAATTGAGTTATACATCATTTTAAAGCTTAGAGTCTGTTCTTTCAGAATGTGCCCCTAGCTAAAAAATTCATGTCAGGCAACTTTTTGTTGGTTTTGTGATGCAGGGTCACATTAGTCATGTGGAAATGTCACATTATAATTATCATGTAATGTATTAACCCTATGCTGAACTTGCCACTGCAATCATAAAAATACGACAATACATATATACCTTATATTGTACGCAGTATACTGGAATATGCACATCCTTCGTCGATTTCTCTGCTCCTTCCTATTCTTCTTTTCGCATAGATACATAACCAAATACGTAAAGCTGAAGAGCTTGATCGCAAAAACCGATAAGTCCAATTTTTGAAGATTTTGAAGTACGGTCTCTGTCATAAAGTACAGAATAATACCTTTTAAATGATATATTGGTCACTACATATAAAGCTACATTTTTGAAGTTATGGTCAAAAGAAGCAACAATTTTCTTATCGTTTTTATTATTTTTCTTGACCTTTAATCGCAAATATCTCCATTTGGCAAATATGGACTTATCGGTTTTTGCGAACAAACTCTTCATATCTTTCAAGCAACATCTACAGTAACATTTCTACTATACAGCTTTTTGCATGCGCAAAGTTTAATATCATTTACGTAATATTTGAGAAAGCGAAAATTGCGTGGAATATAATGTAAACATCATTTTGTCTGTTAATTTACATTATTCTACTAGTATAACACATACAACACTATATGACAGACGAATAATATGATTATCACAGTTGATTTTCAAAAAATCTAAATTTTCTATTTCCTGCCTATAGACGCAATATAGACATTTCTACTATATCCGATAGATACATCATTGTCCGCGACACATTAAGGGAGAAGAGAGATTAAACAAATACACAAAGTACTATTCCCAATATTCTCCCACTTCTTCAAATTCAGTGGGAGAGAATATTGTCAAATTGTCAATTTTTGTTCCTTTGACATATTTCTTGCTGTATACGGCTTAAAAAACCTCAGTTGGCGGGGTACTCCTTTCCCCCCTAAAATATATAATCATTATCTTAACAAATACTAATGCATGCTTTACCAATAAGCCAGTTCGGAGATAGCTCATGTGCACATGGGTACAAATGACCTTTCATTTTTCTCAGTTGGCTGGGCATTTCGCTCAATCCAAATATATACATGGAGCAGCTCGCCAAACATAGCAATTTATGGAATTCGTATTCTAACAAAGAATGAAATTGTGTAGATGAAGTGACCAGAATGGTTCGTCAATCAACACTTTGGGAAGCATGCATTTCATTGTGCTGTTTTGAATACAACCTTTTTGCTGTTAACATTGCCAAATAACAGGCTTGCTGTCAGGTGAATACACTGGCGGACACCATTACATGAATAATTATATTATTACAGAAGCTTATCTCAGTGAATTTAAAAACCAACCTGTCTCTCGGTACAACTGACCTTTTCTTCTCATGCTCAAACTGGAAACTGGCTTATAATTGAACTTGTCCTTTAATTCTGATCAATCAATCTCAAAATACGTTTTTTCCAAGCTTAATTTGTATAGATGAAGATGAGAAAAATACTATGCTTTCCCATATA